>NW_024581131.1:11303723-11423506 GCF_017639235.1 Corvus kubaryi | reverse complement strand
CAAGAATTCAAATGTACCGGGAACCGGGCTGGGGGCGGTTCATGGGTGCCGGTGGCCCCGCGCCCCCAGCGCCCCCCCGCGGCGGGAGGGCGGGCGCGCAGCGGGGCCCGGCCCGCGGGGCGCGGGGCTCTCCCGCAGGGATGGATGCGCCTCCCGTCACAGCGGGCACCGGCGCCGGGCAACACTGGTACCCATGAACCGCCCCCAGCCCGGTTCCCGGTACATTTGAATTCTTGGCTCGCTTTCCTCCAGTCCTTCGTGCCTTTCCAAAACTCTATCGGGCTTTCCCGTTGACCGAGGACCTTTGGGTCATGTGGCGCTTTCTGCTGGATCACACTACTTAAGTAAGGAAGCATCCCAAATCTACACCTTCCCCAAACCCTTCTCAAAAGTAACTGGAACCAATGTCTCTTCTAACAGAAGATAGAGAAGGACAAATGTGTTGCACGAAACTCCAGCCATGTGGGAATCAGAAACAATTTTTGGGTTTCATTCCCAAAAATGGGAGCTGACTTGCTCTGTAGGCAAACCAAAAAACTAAGCAGAAAAACCTCAAACAATCGAAAAATAAACAAAAAAAACCAAAAAAAAACCAACAAAAAAAAAGCCAAACCAACCAAACAAAAAACCCCAATCAAACAACAACCAAACCAAACAAAATACACCCAAGTTGGTAAGATCATAGAACGGTTTGCATTAAAAGAGGGCATCTTAAAGATCATCTACTTCCAACCTCCCTTCCTCAGGCAGGGACACATTCCACCAGACCAGGTGGCTCAAAGCCTCAGTCTGGCCTTGAACACTTCCAGGCAGGGTGCATTCCCAGCTTCTCTGGGCCACCTGTGCCTCACCATCCTCACAGTGAAGAATTTCTTCCTAATATCTGATCTAAACTTACCCTCTTTCAGTTTAAAGCCATTCCCCGTTATCGTATCACTACATGCCTTTGTAAAAGTCCCTCTGCCCCTTACTTGTAGGCTCCCTTCAGGCTGCTCTAAGGTGTTCCCAGAGCCTTCTCTTCTCCAGGCTGAACAATTCCAAAATGCTGCAGCTGTACTGTGCACAGGGCAGCAGTACAGCAGAGGCATTCCAGCAGCAGCAGTGTGGTGTCCCTGCATGTGGCACCACGTTCTTTATCCTTCTCTGCTTTCTAGGCTGAAACAGCAGAACCTGACTATGTTCAGTGCCACTGAAGTGGAAACAGGGCTGGCTTTGTATCTCTCACCTGTAAACAATTTTCAACTGTTAGGATGTTTCAACTGCTACAGTTTAACCAAAAAAGTTTTTAGCAATTATGTCCTGCCACAAAAAGTTCTTCTGCTGCAGCCCCTTCAGGCAGCTGATCTCTGAGCCAGAAGCATTTCTGGTCTCTCTGCTCCCTGAGATGCAAGGCAGGCCAGCTCTGCTTCTATCCCATAATCCTTGTTGGTGTAAAAGACTCTTACTTTGTGTATCTCATTATAGTGTCAGCTTTTGCTGCCCTGAAATGTGTTTTTCCCCTTTTCAATTTTTCTTGTAGCTGTTTTTATAGATTTGTATCTTGTGTACAACGGTGACATGATGGTGATATGTACTATCCTACAACGTGCGTTTGTGAAAGGATGGGGGTTTTGCACCCATCCCTGCTCTAAGCCTCTAAACCGAATCTCTCTGTCACACACACTGAGTACAGCGTCCTTAAACAGCCTTGACTGTCAGCAATAGATTAGTTCTCTTTCACTTCACCTGCCCTTGGGAAAAGGGCTTTCTGCAAAGCCATCCACATGCACGCACAGAGACAGCTCGGTACTCCCACAAAAAAGGCAAAACGCTGCCACTGCAGTGCTTTCTCTTCTTTCTTTCAACCTCTCCTCACACACGTGGCATTGCAGGTGATGCAGCATCCTCCTCAGAGTCACTGCTACCTTCTTCATCTTGTCCGTGACATTCAAAGCCAACAACAGACAGCACTAATAGATCTTAAAGCACCTTTCTGAGCGCTAGTACTGGCTTTTTCCCCCGGTACTGGCTTGTTCATCCTCGCAAGAACAAGCTACGGGGATTTGTTAGAGCACATAATGTTTCTGGGCTTAACCCATCAGCTTCAAATTGCTGCAAGCTGCCCCATTCATGAATCAGAGGCAGGAGCCCTCCTTCAGGAGGATGGCCGGACCGTGTCTGATTTTTGTGAATTGGAAGGGGCGCCATTCATGTGTTGGGGCTGCTCGGATGAGCACTGGATCTCCGCAGTCATGGGATTCACCAGCATGAGCAGCGCCTGGCTGTGCCTGAGCCGGGGAGAGGGGTTCCCAGCCTCTCGCGTGACAGGGACACTGGCTGGTCCACGTGCAGCGGCGGGGAGGAGGGGTGGGGGTCACCGAGCGCAGCCTGCGCCAGCCCATGCAGTGCCCGCAGGCACTTCCTCTGCCTCCCAGCTCTGCCAGGGAGAAGAAAGTGCATCGAATCAATCGTAGCTGAAATATTCACGGAGACTTGATGATCCTTTCATCCCTGTAGGAAAATTTGAAAATCAGTGCAATTTTATTGAAAGCTAGTATTAAACAAATGCAAGAGGCTTCAGCTATTTTATTTCAAGATACAGCAAGAAAAATGGAGGATGCAGTCTGTCTTGATAGAGATTTCCCTGAAACCACACCAGGGAGCCTGTTTATATTCTAGTGATGCAGCTAAGCCAGACAAGTCTGCGGCACAGCATCTATTTTTAGACTCCAGGTTGCCATTTATAGTTTGTGAAAATATTCATCAGCATCTGGATAACCGGCTATCAATTTTTGTCAATGCACAGGAGAAATCAGACATTTCGCTTCTCTTTGCTTTGCCCTTTTATGTCCTGCCTTATGTGGCTCTTTGGGGGTCATTTGGAATTTGTTTCTAAGGGCTTCACCATCACACCATACATCTGTCTGCTGTTGCATACGGCATCCTGCCAATTTTCTGTTGGGATGATCAGGGTACAGAAGAGAAAACCTTTTGCTAGCTACTGTGTCTCCACATGTGAAGAAGCTGCATGTGAGATTATGGTGCACCTTATGCAGTCAGTGAAAACACCTGAAAACACCTTTATAATAAAATGAGGCAATTTTAAAAGGCAAATATGAAGAGGAAATCTAATGGTTTGAGGACATCTTTTCAACCTTATTTCCCATCTATGACATAGCAAAACTAAAAACTCATAGCTCAGTTTATTCTTCTGAAAATTTTGTTAGTGTCTACTGCCAATATATAAGGTACTGAACTTAATTAAAGAGTTTCTGTTATAAGAGAAAGAAGGATATTGTAGCAGCCAGGTCCTTGCTTTGGTTCGCTGTTCTGGTATAAGTCTTACAACCAAATGGTACCCTCATCTATATCAGTGAAGTTTTTACCTAGTGTGATCAATAAACTGTATGTAGCAGCCAATTGCATGGTTTTCTCTCTTGATCCAGTCCATCATTCCAGTGCTGCTGGTTTGTGATGGGTGGCACTGGTCAAAACAGTGATTTAACTTATGTCTGTAACTCTTACTTCCTCTACTGCCTTCCTGAACTGAAAGGAAAAAGAAGTGTAAATATACTTTGAAGGGATGCTGCAATAGCTCCCACTGAGGGATATGAGACACGAGGAAATTCAGTTAGGCAAGAGTTCCCTTCAAAGAAACTGTAATCTGGCAGAAAGATGCAGATAGAAACAATCTGTCAGTGTGTGTTCCCCCCTCCCTAAAGTTTTCAGCTGTCACGGTCTGCAGAGGCATTAATCTTTAATCAATTGAATGCCGTCTGCAGTGAGGTATCCAGGGAAAGGACAGGTCACAACAAGCATTCGCCTAGAATAACTAAGCAGTCGTGCATGAGCTGTGCCATCAGACCTTGCTGGATAGCAGCAGGGAATAGATGGAGAGCTAAAAATAACCTTTCCTTGCAGTGTTTTTCCAGACTATTTTTGATTCTTCATTTTGATAAGGTCGACTGGCTACTTGCTAAAAATAACCATTCCCGGCAAACTGAGGACAAAAAGTAGAGTATTTATAACCACCTCAGACTCTTTAGTACTTTTGTTGGCTGCAGATAATCTAGGATCTTGTCATCAGTCAGTTGCCAGTGTTTTATGTAAGTCAGTAATAAATAAAGCATTAATTGGAATGGAAAACGAGTCTTTCTTGCCACTCTGATTTTCTCAGATGGAACACATATCTTTTTGTACTTGTAGGTTACCTTGCCCTGTTCTTCATGATGTGGTCTGAATTGCTTCAGAAATAACCAAAACAACCTCCTGTTAGGTCAGCTAATCTTACAAAAATAGCTGCATATGTAATTAAAAGTGCAAAAGCAGTTTTGCATGCCTGATACTTGACATGCAGAAATTTTCAGGGGCGTGATTCACTTAGCTTCCTCCATGAGAGGTTTTTTTATTGAGCCTCTGTGTGCCACTATCTCTCTGATGAAATGAAACCACCACTCTGCCAGCAGGATGAGAGTGACAGAGGGATTCTGTAACCAAGTAACTGGAGGAGGACTGCAGAGAAATTGTCAGTATAAATGATAATTTGACCCCAAGGCAGGTTTCAAGAAACTGGGTCATTATGGGGATGGGGGAAACACACACCAGTCAGCCCAACTGTGCAACCTATTGGATGTTCCAAGGGAGAAAAACAACAATTAAGGCATTAACATTTATGTTTTAAAAAATAAAGTCTATCACACAGTACATTTGAGCAACTGTCCTTCTTCAGTTAAGGTGAAGAACTCTTTAAGTTATTAGTGAATGTTTTCCCTTACAGATATTTTGCTTAGGACCTATTAAATTTCTGTAAGGGAAAACTCATCTTCACAGATTCGTTCTTTAAGTATGCATGATTTTTCATAAATATTTATCTAGAATGGGCCCCACTTAAGTTGTCTGCTTAACTGCAATGTAACAGAGGTTAATAATTTGGAGATGCACAGATTTTTCCTTCCCACAAACATGAATATGTCAAGTGTATGCCTGAAATGTATGCTATGGAAGTTTCTATGACTGAGAGCAGTGCTGCACAGGAAATTACCACCTCTACCCTAAAAGCGCTGAACATTTCTCTGGAGAAGAGAGACTGAATGGGGCAGGGAGGAGAGGAGGGGAACAGAGAGGGAAGGGGAGAGAGAGTGACTGGAACATGGCAAGGACCATGAAACTTTCTAGGTTCCTTTCTGTGCTCAAATGAATGATAACTGGAACACAAAAATTGTATGTAAAGTGGATTTTATCATCTTGTTTGATTACAATGAGTACAAACAATGAAGGCACATTGTTATACTCGTTTTGATGGCATTTCTTATTTTAGATGAAACGCAGCAGTTTTAAAAACATAGATCTGACTGGCTTCATTTGAGGTGCTTCTGTGTTTGCCTATTGCTTGACAAAGAGGTCAAAAGAAATGTGAGGGTGGGGACAGCATGAGAGTGTCCTTAATCTTTTCTCTATATTTTTTTCTGTTGAGATTTGCCACATGGAAAAAAAAAGGTCATTAATAACAACTACAAGATATATCAAGCAGAGAAAACATCTAACATGAAGGTAGCAGAAAGAACAAACGATTTGTACATGCAGCACCTGTGTTTTTCCTCTCAGGGGTATTCTTAGAGCAAATAAAAATTGATTTAGCTTCTATATATGTATGCACAGGACTTGCTACATGTTTACTTCTCGTAAACCAGTAAAGGCCATTTGCAAAATTTATGGGGTTTGTGCAGTCAAAAAAACCCACTGCTTTTTCCAACAGCAGACTCATGACCATATTTCTCTTGCCTCATTTCCAGTTAAATTTTTGTTTTCTGTGACCAAGCTAACATTCCTCAGTGGAGAGGTCCTCAGGCAGGTGTTAAACTCAAAAAAACCATGGAAAATACTCCATGCAACAAAGTGCGTGTGTGTTCCGTTGAGTCACAGCAAGCTCAGATATAAGTGACTGTGGGCCATACTATATTAGCTGTGAGGATTCTGAAAGCACCTCTTTCCTGCAGAGGTGTGTTTTACTAGCTGAATCCACACAGAGACAATACAATAAACTTACTTTCTAAGCAGTAAATATATATGGGTGAAAAATATTATATTAATTGTTACTAATGTATATTCACATACTCCAACTGTAAGAGTGACCAGAACAACAAAAGAAAATTAGGAATAATTAATGGGTTGAATTTGTTGCAGGGATCCCCTGAAATACCATTTTAACTAACGTCTTACCTGGTTCTTGATTCCAAAGAACTTGCTCCCTAAAATTTTGTTGTTCATGTCCATCTTGGGGTACATAAATAAGAGAGGAACAATCAGGAAGTCCATTTGTATTTTGGCTGTACATCTCACCTTCCATTCCATGAAGACCTTTGTTTTGCTATAGCTTTCTTTGTGGACTTTAAAATATTGTTCATGGACAAATGCCAAACTAGTAAGCAAATATTACGTTTATAACTATCCCTTATACTGATCTTACCAATCACCTCATCACTGGCCTCTGAGGGAGGAACCGGTTACTGCTCACAGCAGCCACAAGCTCGGACTTTCATTCTCACTGTCCAAGCCTCTTCAGCCACTGCTCAGACCTTTCTTCTCACTGTCCAAGCAGTTCTCCACCATCACCACACAGCAAAGTGGGGTTGCATTAATTATTTGTTGCCAATGCTTTGGTAATTTAGTTTATGATGCAGACATGTGCTTTTGTCACTCATGACCATCTGCCAAATTCTATGAGGAGGGGAAAGGTGCACTTCTATTCAGTTTTCATGGGCAATGCCCTTCAATTCTCGATTAATATGTATGCAGAAAACAGCTCCAATTCCTTTAGGATACCTAAATTTTATAGTATCAGAAGTTAAAGAGTTTTTTATCTGGGAAAGAAGCTTTCCAGTTGAAATATTCTATCACCAGCATACAGAAAGCAGGGTCTTAAAATAGGAAAGAGAGGAAAGAGACAAAAGAATACTGTTTAGTCAAAAAAATTACCCTGCAAATTGACAGACACAGAAAAAAAATTGCATCAATTATCCTGATAATGGTGGAAGATGCCTCCTTGGATGCCTGTGGTAGGTGACAGAAGCAGGTGTACATGCAGGTACACCTAGCACGGTGGCAGAAGCATTCTCTGCACTCTTCTGCCAATATATGTCATCGTTAACCACAAGGGATGGACTTCCAGGAGTAGGAAGATGCAAAAAGAACATCTACTGTTGGGGTCCCTCCCCTGCCGTGTAGCCCTGGGAGAGGGGCCCTGAGGGCACAGACACGGGGCTTCCCTGCCCCTGCTCAGCCTCGTTCCCATTGGTTGGTTTGTGTTCCCTGCGCGGGCAGAAGGACCCTTGGTCCCGTGACTGGAACAGTTCCTCCGCTGAGCCCCGGCCATGCGGCTGGAGAAATAAACATCTCTGAAACAGCTATCAAGAATCTGTCTGTCCATATATATTTCCTTTCCACGGGACTCCTGGTTTGATATATGCATGTTGCAGTATCCCCACTGCAACAAATGGTGGAGAATGCGGGCAGAACGATCCCCGATCCCTAAGCGACTGATTTGTGTGAGTAAACCCTGGAAACTTTGGATTCCTCTTCTTGGTTTTGCTTTGCTATTCCGTATCTAAACTATGGAGGAACAGTGGGAAGACTCTTGGCTCTCCGAGCCGCATATGGACATTTATCTTAAACTTAAAATGATTCTTGAACAACGATTTGTAAATTTTAGCTTGATTCAAGCTCAAAAAGAACTGAAACACTTCCTGGCATGGTTGTTTAAGAACTTTTTCTATGTTTCTTGGGATTTAATTCTTACCAAGGGCTTTTGGAAAACCGTTTGGACACAGTTAATACTGGAGTCAAAATATATGCCGATGGAAGAATATTTTCGTGAATATTATTTAGTTACCGAGACTGTTGAGCAATGTCAGCTGTGTCCTGGCGAAGGGAAGCCTGGCGCAGGGACTGTGCGGCCCAGGCCACGTGCGCCGAGCACTCTGCGAGCAGCAGCGAGGCAGTTCCCGCGTGCGGGCGGAGCCACGCGAGCCACAGTGTCGGTGGCGGAGCGAGGAGCGGCGGGACCCGGCGGTGCCTGCCCGGCCGCGTGCAGCGTGTGGTGGAGCGAGCCCCGGGAATGCCCGACCGAGACGGAGCCGCGCCGAACCGAAACACGCGCTGGAGCAGGGCGCGGGGGAGTCGTCGCCCGGGGGCCCGGCCGAGACGTGGGTGCAGCGCCCGGCATCGGCAGCGAAGCTGCGACCAGAGGAGGCGACGCGCGGAGAACTGAGCGGCGCGGCCCGGCCCGGCCCGCACAGCCCCGAACGCGACCCCGGGAAGAGCGCGCAGGCACCAGCAGCCCCGACAATTCCAACACGGGAGCGACCGAAGGAGAGAGCAAAGACGCAGCGAGACAGAAAACAGCAGCCACTCGGAAAAAGATCATAGTAACTAAGATCTTAGGGATAGTAAAATGGTATAATGTTAAGCAAAATTATGGTTTTATAACAAGGTGTGACAACCAGCAAGACATATTCGTGCATAGAACTGCTATTAAAAAGAATAACCCTGAAAAATACATCCCAAGCTTGGGAGATGGAGAGGTGGTGCAATTCAAAATTATACGAGGTAGAAAAGGGTTACAAGCATCGCAGGTCACTGGGCCTGATGGTGTTCCTGTAAAAGGCAGTATATATGCAAAAAATCGTAGTCATGTTAGACAGTATCTCTATTGTAAGTCCCCCCTACAGTCTCCCTTTCCTAATCCCACCTTTCCCTTTTACCCTATGTCCTATTACCCCCAGTGTATTCCCAATCCGTTTTTTCATCCATGGTTTCCCTCACAAAACCATGCTTTTGCCAACTGTTTCCCCAAAAATCCCTTTCCAATGCCGAGTGGGGGATGAAAAGGGGGAGGGAAGAAGTTAAACCCTCTCCTGCCTCAGTTTCCCCACAAAGCATGCTCAGAGAGTCCTGTCTCCCTTCTGTCAGCCCTAAGATGTTCCACAGAATCTGATTGGACATTTAAAGACTCAGGAGGGTGGCTTGTTTTGTTTTGAAACTGTTCTTGTTATGTTTATCCAGTTATTTTCATTCTCCTTTTATTAAAATAAAACGGGTGAGGTGTTGGGGTCCCTCCCCTGCCATGGAGCCCTGGGAGAGGGGCCTTGAGGGCACAGACACGGGGTTTCCCTGCCCCTGCTCAGCCTCGTTCCCATTGGTTGGTTTGTGTTCCCTGCGCGGGCAGAAGGACCCTTGGTCCCGTGACTGGAACAGTTCCTCCGCTGAGCCCCGGCCATGCGGCTGGAGAAATAAACATCTCTGAAACAGCTATCAAGAATCTGTCTGTCCATATATATTTCCTTTCCACGGGACTCCTGGTTTGATATATGCGTGTTGCAGTATCCCCACTGCAACAATCTACTTTCAATTGCCTCTCCATTTGTAGCTCTTTTCTGGACATTCTGCCAAGAGGCCAATGGATGCAGTTTATTTATATGAATATAAAAAAGAAGAATAAAAACAAAACCGGACATTTCACCAACCGAGGGTGGTGGATACTGTCTGATCTGAGGTTAGACTGGAAACCAATGCAAAACAAAAAGCTTTATAGAACTCAGTCTAGATGACTATGGTCCTAACAGCCTCACTCATGCACATGAATCCATGCACATGCTTATCTACCTTTAGCTGGGGCTAAGTTAGGGCTGACACTAGATTCTATCTCCCAAAAACACCCCTTTGCGACAGCTGGCCCCAAATTAGTTACATCTGATCATCATTTAAGAAAAGGGAAACTTCACATAACTTAACAATCTAAAGTCTCTGTCTTTTTGGAAAGTGTGAAGAAGAATAAAAATTACACCACAGGACCTTATAAGAGAGTTAAGAGCATATTCATTAGAAATGAAATATAAAATACAATGATGCCGCAGGACAGAGAGCAGCACGCAAACAAGACAGCCCCCCCATTCCCTACCCTCACCCCAATCCAAGGAAATACACCTATATAGTACAAATTAGAGATCTCAAACAGGGGGGAGAGGAGGGGGCTTACAAAGTAATTTTCTTGCTATACAGAAAATATATTATTTGCTGGAAGTCACTGCTGAGTTGTTAGGGGCCCAGGGTCAGTCACTGCTCAGGAATGCCCCTGAAGGCACGCTGACCCCTACTGCTTCCCCACCAGTTTGCTGAACACATCATAGATCTCTGGCTTTTCCTGGGCGAACTGCTCCGCTGTGTTTTTCTGTAGCCAGTCAGAGGAACGCATCTGTTGCTGCAGGAGGCCAATGAGGTCACCAAGGCTGGAGCTACTGGCACAGGTAGGCTCCTGGTGGCGGGATACAAAAATGACTTCATCTGTGCTATCTGCTTTGCCATCCTGATCTGATTGACAAGGCTGCTCCTTCTCCTCAGCCAGTATCTCCTGCTCATGCTCTTCCAAAACCTTGCGTATCCGTTGCATACCTGCAGTGGTATAAGGAGGAGAAACACTAGTGGATTAGTTTAAGCCATGAGTGTCTCCAAACCCACCAGATTCAGAAAAGGAAGATGGAAAAAGTGAGAAAAAACATAGAAGACAAGAGGATAATAACAGGCTGAGTTTAGGATTAAGAAGAGAAGGGAACAGTGCTGCAGAAATTGTGGTGGGAGGAAAAAGAGAAGAAAACATTACTCGCCTAACTGCAGCCGGTGGGTCTTGTCAGCAAAGATGATGCGGAACCATCCGGGTTCACTGCACTCAAAGGCTTTTCCGCATGACAGGAGGACCTTATTATCCAGAAAACGCTTCCAGAGCAGCAACTCCTCCTCAAATGTGCCTGTCTTAAGGTACTAGGAGAGTCATCAGAAGGGCCAGAGGTTAGTAACATAGACTACATCACTGAGATCCTCATGAATTTGTGATTCCCATGAGGTCTGCAAAGGCCAAGGGAGACACCTTTTACCTCTGAAGTACAGCAGTTGTGATACAAAGGAAGAAATGGGGAGGGAAGTGGCTTGAGAGTAGTAAGATTCCTGCAAGGAGGGAAGTTCACAGATGGACGAATGGAAAAGAGTACACTGAAACATCTGGCAGTCCTTCCCCTTCCTCATCAGACAACAGATTTGTTAAAACAAAAAGCTTGTCACAGTATTAACCTTTCCTCTAGATGCAGTTGCATTACATGCCTGCCCTCACCCCAGGAGAAGCCTCAGTTCCTAAGACTACCAACCTTTCGGAAGTCAATCCAGACAAAGAAGCCTGCGTTGCGGTTGAGAAAAGGAACCCCAAGTGTCTTCAGCTCATCTGTCACATATGTATGGGCAGCTTTTAGGCGGGCATGGTTGGCCCTCAGGTACACCTGGTTGATCCAGTCTGACCAGAAGAAGATGATTAAGAAAAGCATCACAAACTGAGAAAGTATTCAGATCTGTTCAAGCTTCCGAAACAGTGTCTTTTCTCTGCTTCACACTTCACCTCCTTTTGTTTTCTGTTTCGTCAAATAACAAAAAGACAGGCAAGAAGTATTTTGCAGTTTCATGTCTGTGCAGAAGAGTATCTCCTTGACCTTCCTGAGGAAGTTTCCCTACACTTATAGTTCTTAGTTGTCATGGACTGCTAGCATTCCATCCTGGGCAGAGTTAGAAGGCCACTCCCATTTCCCTTGTCCCACAAGCGTGTTTTTTGTTTCTGCTCAGCTGGTTCTATACAACACTAGCAATTTCTGTACAAATAGCTACCACACTTCTTTCAAGCTGCTCCTCTAACCCTGCTGATCAGGAGATCTGCAGAAATGGTCCTTTTCTGCAGAGCTGTCAGCCTCGTGTTGCATGGGCAGCTTCAGGGTAACAGAAGACTGTCAATTAAGCTGTACAAAGAGGAGACACTAAGGAAAGTAAGGGGAGGGGAGATCTTCCAGGAAATACAGAATGGCAGAGGATTGTACATGGAGCTACTGACTCACCTCTGTCTCTAAGCAGCTGTGCAACCTTGTGCTGGACAGGTCCACAAACCCCGTGGAAATAACACAAAGAAGCCACTGCATTAGCTACATCTTGGTTCTCTGTATATAAAGTACCAAAACGAATCCCAGAAACAGCAAAATCCTGAAGAGGACACAGAGAGACTACTTTATTACACTGAACAACTGGGATCCTATTACTTCTAACTTGATCTTTCCAGCATGAGGAACCTGAGGAGCCCAGACCAAAACCTACCAGCCACAAAGGCACGCATGATAACAAGCAGCACTCACCTTGCTTATGCCCCACATCACGTGAGTCCGCTGTGGATCAGGCAATCTGTATGTAGAAGGATGCAGATGGGCAGTTAGTGTCATAGGTGCTGAAGCTTTTGGATCACCAGTGCAGCATTGCAGAAACAGAGAGGCAGCATTACACAGTGATAGACAGTGCACCACGGAACAGCAGTCAAGCAGGGAAAATTCAAATGTGACCTAACTTTAGAAGCTAGGAACCCCTGGGAAGTAGTTTTAGACAGAATCTTCAAATATTTCAGAGACCCAGATGCTTACAAGTGCTACATTTTACACACCGATTTCCTGAATATATGAAGCTCATACAAATCAGGCTTCTGCCAATGTATTTGTCAAGAATCAAAAGCAAGGTTCCTTTACATCTAAGCCCAGCAGCACTGAGCTAACACTTAACCAAGTATATTTTATTTCCTTGCAAATGAGCACAGAAAGAAAGCTAGCACCACTGGTGAAGACTAGAAATTAAAAAAAGAAATGAACCCTCAACACCCCACCTTATTTTAAAAAAGATATTAAAAGCTTTTCATCTCATTAAAACAATACCTAAAAAAAGCCATTATCCAGTCTGTAATACTACTGTGATCTGGGACTACTCTATGGAAAAAAAGGAAGTAAACAGCAACAAAAAGTCTTTGCAAGTATCAACATGGGAAAAAGATTTTTAGGTAGGAAGAAAAGCATCACCTTCAACAAATGAGAAACCTGTTTTCAGTTTTGGGGACTGCCATAACCAAATACTGATGCACACATTGAAAAGCATACCACAATAAAAAGCTAGCTACCATTTTTTACTTGCTAGATTGTATTGGACAAAATGCATTTGCCATTTAGAAATTGCCAAAAAAAAAAAAAAGAAGAAGAAAGAAATCAATGTAAGGTGGATTTAGAATTTGCTAGCTCATGACTTAACTTCCAGTCACAAGTTCTCAGCAAGGCAGCATGTTGAACTGTCACTGGAAGATGGTCAGGGAAATAGGAGCTGCTTTTACCTGTCCATGCCTAGGACACTGTGAAACGTGGCTGATTCATCAAAAACTGACAGCATGTAGATCTCATCTACTATCACATGCAATTCATGTCTGCAAAAGGACAAAATGGAGATTACAAAAGAAGGCTGCTTCTGGATTAGAAGCAGAGACAAATTCAGACCTGCAAATACTTGCTTTATACAAAGAAGAGGGGATGCCAAATTTTGCAGAAAGAAAGCAATTTTTCTCAACTTATCTATTTTGTGTACCTTGAAGTGATTTGAAGTATATGCACTTAACTGTCACCTACTGCAACCATATAACAAGACAAAAATCCTATCATATCCAATGTACTATTGAAAATTAATTCCTGTGTGTACTACCCATGTAGAGTAAGTTGTATCACCATCCACTCAGCATCTCATAGATTCTGAATCTCAAATAATATTCTGATCCATGATGAAGCTGGGAACCCATATTGATATACTTCCTTGTCTTTACAAATACAGAGAAACTGAGAGGAAAAGAACTCAGCTTCCTACCAGGGAAGCACAGCACCATAGTGCTTCCTAGGATTACTGAAAAATAAAACCTGCATTCTTTGATGCAAGCTGCTTTGTCACCCCAGATAACTGCATGGTCCATGTTCCCAGCAGTCCCCTCTTTCTTAAGTCCACCAATGTGTGTGAAGAATAGACTATCTGCCTGACTTAAAAGATATGCACAGATAAATTCAGGGACAGCAAGTAGTCCACCAGATTCTGAAAGCTGTATCTGACTCAGGATAGCTCAGCCTTCCAAAGTGACATACCTTTTAGCAAATTCCAGGTAATCCCGTAGCTCTGACAAGGAGTAGATGTCCCCAAGGGGATTTTGGGGATTCAGAAGAATTAAGGCTCTTACAGTGACACCCTGCAGAATGCAAATAACACTACTAAGAGAGTACCCATCATGGGATACATTTGCAGTCCCTCTACTTAAACAGTCCCTCACTTGAGTGTGACACAGGATTCCCCTGAAGCTTCCACCATGACTTTTCACCTCAAAGGTTAGATTCTCATGAGAAAATTTTCAGCCACATACTAAGATTTTTTTTTAATTAAATCATTTGTAAAGTGAACTGAGAAAAATATTAAAGAATTAATCTATGATTTTGAAAAGCAGGGATTGCCACCGCCAAGTAATTGGTTGCCATCTGGTCAAACAGTTAATGAGAAAGATGGTCTCACATGCTCCCAGCATGGAAGCACTTTCTCTGAGCTGCATCAGTAATTGGGCAGTAATAAACTACTGAAGACTGTCCATGAATGTGGCAAGAAAGATGAGAATTTGAGTTAGGTGGACGCAAAGTGTACTCATTTAGAGCACACTTGACTGGAGATGTCAGAGCTGGTAACAATTCAAAGATGCAGCTAAACAAATATGAGATTTAGGACAATGCCAAACTTACAGACTAGCTCTTAAGAAAAGTGATTTTCACTTCCATTTTATCCTCTAGATTTTCCTCCTGTCAAAACTCTCAGTATTCTTAGTGGATTCATCTGCCCTGCTGTGTAGAGCAGTCAGTTTTCAGGTAACCCAGCTGGACTTTCTGAGGGAGAGACCCTGGGTAGTCCCAAATTTTAGCGCATGGCCAAGTACATTTTTTTTTGTTGATATGAATGGGTTCCAGTGCTTTGTGAAGGGTCTGGGTTATCCTTCCTGCTGTGACCAAAACTGGACAGACATAACACTGAGGGATTCCCCCTAGAACCGCCCCTGAGTCTGCAAGCATCCTCATCCCAGTCAGTCTACAAGGACAACCAGAAAGCCAGGTGGTAGGTTTTGAAAATGTTTTGATCTTTAGGCCTCTTATGGGATGTGGTGTCTCCAATAGCTTGTAAACTTAGGTGGTAATGTGAAGCTCAGCTAGACTCACCTCTGCTCGGGCATCTTGCAAGGCTTTTTCCAGTTTTTCCACCGTAAGCTGAAAAGGCCGAGTGTTTGTTCCAGTAATCTGCAAGACATAAAAAAGATAAAAAAAGGCAAAGTTGTTTCTCTCAAGAGACTGCCTTGAGCCAATCCACTGAGAAATGTCCCCTGAAAGAAAATAAACCCCCAGCAATAATGACCTAGCAACCATATTCCTATCCTTTTATACGACAGACAGAATAAATAAGTCAATAAATAAAATCAAAGAAATGGCCATCAGAGGCTGGCCACAAACAGAATTTCCTTGCTATCCTTGAATAACTAAAGCAATGCAATGTCTCCATCTGCTCTTCCACCCTGGGGCCAGCTTCAGTAGGACAGGACATAGTTCTCTCTCCATGGTTCAAAATAATCTGTTTTTTTCCTTTCAGGGACTCTTATTGGGAATAAGATACAAGAAAAGGACAAAACCGGAATCCAGATTTACAGTCTCCAATTACTTTCTTGTAAGCTACATGCATATTTTCCCAGAAACAAATAGTGAAAATGTCCACTGCCTGTAGTGTACCCTTGCTCTGAGAACTGCTTGCAGAGGTTCCCAAAGCTCAGAGCACTTTCCAGTTTAACTACAGAGGTTGTTATTCCCCTCTCTCAGATCTTACCTTACTGTCTAAATAGACATACACCAGCTTGACATTACCATAGAGGAAGACACTCTGGGTAATACCACCATAAAAGGGAGTAGCAATCAGAACAGCTTCTGGAACCAAGAAAACAAAAGTTGGTTATCAACAGGTCACAGTCTTGTCTCCTAATGTGCTTTAGCTAAACATGAAAGTGTTTTTACAGCTGTGCCCCCTCGAAACACTGTAATGCTACTGCCTCTTTCTTTGCTTTATTTTTACATTAATTCTCTAATTTTCTGCAAGAGCCCAGGCAAACATGACTATAGCCCATGTCTAGTCTAGCAAACTAAAACAGGGCACCACAAAAACAGTGAAGGCAGACAGGGCAGGCATCAAGTGTGAGCGCATGACATCTGCAGACCATGGAAATAAAGAATTTCACAGCACAACCTTGCAGGAAACAAGAACTTTGCAGCAGGCCAATGCCAATTCCAATAGTTCACTTCTGTCTAACAGTATTTAAACAAAGTAACACATTATTTCCCAGCAGAAAAAAACCAAACCAACCCAAAACTATGTTCCAATCATCCACTTACCCCCTGGATCACAAAGGACTGTCGCTAATGCAGAAAATAAAGAGCCACAACCATTTAAAACAATTACCTAAAGAAGAAAGAGAGCAGCTAGTAATAAATCCATACATAGCAAGTCAACACTATAAAATAATAATTCCTGACAAAATCACTGAAATAAATTTTCTCCCCAACTCTCTATTAGAATTTTCCTGCTGAAATCCCACTTCTACCAGAATAACTTTAATCCTGTTCTTCGCTTCAGAGACACTTTGTTCTGGTGCCATTCTTGATTCTAATAAGCAATTTAGAAAAAGAATAGTCTTTAACTAGGGAAAAAATTGGGGAGCAGTTCTGAGCTGTTAGTAAAGCAAAATACTTTTCAACAGTTAATATGTGTTATCATCTCTTTGTGGTAACAGCAGTACAGACCTCCTGCCAAATTTGTGCAAAGGTAGAAACTACTGTCTCATACAGAAGCAGGTTTGACTCCTGCTTCTACAGGACAAATGCTCACAGGCACCATGAGTTTCATTCCAAGTATCAGGAAGAATCTGGTGCCTTGGAGAGGCAGTGATCAGCAAACAGATCAGTGGTAACCTCAGTCCCCATGAAGTATGGGGTTCTGTTGAATTACTGCAGCCAGAAAAGCAATGGCTGCACCAGCTCCTGCTGCCTTCAGCACTCAGCAGAGGCAGAAGTCCCTGACCTCCACAGGCCCCCATGTCCAGGCTGTATCTCTCACAAGTCAGCAAGTCCTGCAGAGACTCAGGTCTTGATGCCTTTCTAGCAACATTACCACAAATTTACAGGCTAAAACTAACTCTTGGTTCAATCACAAATCTTTGTCCTGAGGTATAACAGAGGAATGGGATAATATGAAACTCAGCTGAAACAGCGGGCACTCTTTGTCAAGGTTGAGGGATACAGGCATAGTAGGTCCCAGAGCTAAATAAGGAGATGAAGATATAAGGCCCCACTGAGAGCAGTGGAAGGAGGAGTTGGCACACACAAGTGAAACGTGAGGCAAATGTACAGCAGACCTGAAGTGTTTTGGCTGAAGTGTGAATCAAAAGCTACTGAAATGAAGAATCAATCTCATGTACATGATAACGGGTTGCATTCTTATCAAATCATTTGTTTAAAAAACCAGAATTTCAAACAGTTTCCCAACAAATGGCAATACATTAGAACCAACACCAATGGACACTGGGATACCTACATTCTCTGCTTTAAGGGGTGCAGGGGCCTTGCAGTAATAGGTCAAAAATCGAGCCACTTCCTCCCGTAAACTGGAAAATACACAAAAGCAAATATTGATTCCAATATTGTCCAAGAGCCTGGGCTCCCAAATCAGGTTCACGTCTTAGGAAAATAAAGTCAGGGACAGTGAAGTCTGGTGAAAATAGCTAGAACACAGGATAGCTCAGGCCCATGGAATAGACATGATTTTTACACCCAGTAGAGGTGTCACAGATAATGTCTATAATGGTGCATGCATTTCTGATGAACTTTAACCCAGCACAGAAGAGAAGGATTAACATCCCCAAGTGTTCACTATGTTTCAAAGAATTGTTTGGAGTTACCCAATTTGTTAATGTATACAAGTGCTTTTAAAACTCTGTTTGCTTTAGAAAATTTGCATCTTCTCTCATGTAAACGGACTTTTAACTGGATGAGCTGCTAGGAGAGCTAATGTAAAGTTTTGCAAAGAAAATATGATTAAATGACCTAGAAAAGTTTTAACTAGAGAATGTAGCAGAAGAGGTTTGTATTCATTCATTCTGTTTATTAAACAAGTAAGCAAAAAGAGAAGTGCTACAGAAAAGACTTACAACAGATGTCCTTTCCAGTCAGGATACTGAAGCAGTGGAGGGTCAATCACATTCATATCAGCCTGTGTCAGCTGGGAGAAATGAGAAGAATCATTAAAAGCACAGTTTCTGATAAGGGAAACATGGAGATAGGATCCATGTACGGGCACACACCTGCACAGACACTTGTGCAACTTCAACAGTTGTAAAACTGGATTGGGAAAGCCACTGACCATCAACATTAATGCAGCTTGGAGAAGCAAGGACCAGCAAACAGATCTATGATACCTTCAGGTTATAGGAACCACGGGCTTCTGCTAAGTTATTGCAGCCAAAACTTGCACAGAAATCTACAAAAAGGATGCAGAACAGGCAACACACGATGCCCATAACCAAGGTGCCCACAGAAGACTTCCTCAGCAAATGAAGCAACCCCAAGAGTGTTTTGCCCAAGCTCTGAGGACAACAGCTTTTGGCTGGAAAAATAAGTCCCAGTTGTGAAAGCTCAGGTCTAGACTGTCAGAAGGAGTTAGAAAGGAATTTGAATTGGAGTCAGATATGTATTTTCTTTAATAAGCTTTCAATGCATCATTTTTTTTAATGAATTACAGCTTTCATTTATGTCTCAGTTCCAAGCTGCTGCAGGTTCTTCAGATTTATATTTCTGACCAGTTTTGGTAAGTGCTGAAGTATAAGAGGAGTTTCCAAAAGACAGGAGAAAAATCAAATTATCTTCTTAATAATTATTCCCCAGGGCAGGCGCTTTGTTCCTTATGAGAAGTTCATTCTGATCTCAAAGACAGATTGACCTGAACTGTGGAAGTCCTTTTCAATATTTATAATTAGATAAAGTGTGCACACTGATTTTTATTATTATTATTATTATTTCCAAGGTTATAAATATCACGGTTTCACATAATCCAGCTCTGTGAAGTTGCAAGGGAAAGCGCACCATTGATACAGGCAGAGAGAACATTCTGGATAAACAAAAAGGCAATAAACAAGTATTATGTGCAATGTCCCTTCCAAATATTTAATGGCAACCAAATCTATGAGTTAATACTAAAAAAGGGAAACGTGGGGGTGACACAAGTAGGTGATGGTGCAAGGGAGAAGGGAAATTCCACATGCAGTGTGAAAGTTTTGCACATGATAACAAAGCTATATAGGTGTTTTAATAACTGGTGCCAAGCTCTGGAGTTTAAAGACACTGTCCTTATCCCATGCAGAATTACAACCTGGTATTATAGGATTTAAGTTCCTTTATTCAGCTGTAGATGTTCTTGGAGCCTATGTAGCTCCAAGAACTGTTCCTCCATACATCTCTTTCCTAAACTTATCTAGAGAATGAAACATCAAACATATCAGCAGACTTGGCCAAAAATGACTATGAATTAGTAAGAAGAGAACCCCTAAAAGTAATGTGTTAAGGGGTAAGGAAAGTTAGCCAGATGGGCTAACTTAAAGGAAGAGCATCTGAGATCTCATGCCAGAAAATATTCTCTAATTTAAGGGTCAAAAGTTGAAAACAGAAATTGGATACATTATTCAGTGGCAGCAGTAAGTATTTTTAATCCCAAATAGCAAAAAAAATATTTGCCTACAATCCCAGCTGATGCTGCATTCCGTGAATCCACACTGTTACTCAAGGCTGCAAGGACTGAGAAGCTGGCAACAATACCTCTGTTCTGCTTGTTGCCACAAGCATGAACACTATAGCTGTCTCAACTCACTTTCACAGAAGGGCTAATTAAGATGCAGCTGACTACTGTCTCCCTCTGCACTACTTCCTGCAGACGTGGTGCTGGTTTAAAGGGGAAAGAACAGTGAAGGAAGGAAGGAAGGCATCACCTACGCAGCCTAGAAGACATCTTTCCAGGCAGGCAGCAGCCCTGCCTTACCTGTTCTTTTAGCTGGAAGGTGGGGTAGAGGGGTAGCATCCCCCGAGTCAGTGGAGTGGCAGGCAGAAATCAAACAAGGAACATTTTGAGGGTGGGAAGTGGTGGAATGGGAGCAACCATGAACTTCAAACTGCAGAGACTGACTGTCCAACCCTGAGCCACCTTCCCTCCCTGCACGTAGCTACAGGTAGGAAAAAGTGCCACCTGCCCACCTCAAAGGCTGTCTGCCACCTCAGCAGTGATTTTAATGGAAATCTAGAAGCATTCCTCTGCAGCACAGTTCTGTTGTTTCCTTCTGACTTTTTCTACTTTTTCAGTTGTGCTATGTTCTCCACTCTTCTGCCTGATGCAACTGAACAAAGCCAGCAGGTAGCAGCTGACCCAGCCTGATTTTGAGAGATTTCACTGCTGCCACTCTTTCACATTTCAGGTGAGCTCAGAACCGGGCCTCCAAGTCGTGTGACTTTATAATGGACAGATGTGAAGATCCTCAAAAATAGAGTTCAAAACTAATTTCAAAACATCTGTATTAAATCATCTACTGTCAGCAGGGGAAAATAAAATTTATCTTATTTTCATCTAGTTTTCTGAAATAAGTACATCCCCAGAGAGAAACCCATTATGAAGAGGAAAAGAAAAACACCCATGTTCCTATCCTTCTGGAAAAATAAAATAAATAAATGTACAAGTAGTTGGATTCAAAAGTGACTTCCAACAAATTTAAAATTCGCAATGAAAAACTTTACCAGAGAAACCTGAGTAACAGCAGTAACTCTAGGAAAGTGCAAGCTTTGAAGAGGAACTGCAAAGCAAATTCCGTGGTTTATTTTGGAATAGAACTTACCCGCTTCGACATCAGGTCAAAGCAGAGCTTGTTCTCACTGGTGCCAAAGTTTATTATACCCTAGAAAAAGAAACAGTGTATTGTTTACAGACACATAAAACATGTAAGTACATCACCTTAGCCATCACTTCACTGAATTGCCTCCAAAAAGCTTACCAAGGAAAAGTCAAAACACAGTTCACATAAACTTCACCATATATAACTCAAGACATGCATCTATGTGTGTATGTTTCCATATATACCCTAAGCACTCGGCTTCTTAGTCAATAAACTGTAAATGAACACGTATTAATGGTTTATACTTCTTTACAGAACATGTTTAACTTAATGTTGAATTCACTCACTGGTATATGCACCTAAGAAAAAAAACCTAAAACAATTCTGAAAAAAACCAAAGGTTTACCCTTCTGCAGTGGTTCTAAACAAGGTTTTGGATATATTTCTTTAACTTAAAAGTATTTGTTTATCAGTAATTACTATTCCACTCTACTGATTTGCTCAGAAGCCATATAAACATGTAGTCATGACAAGTAGTTAAAATTCCGAATTTTCCCCTCTGGAGAGATGACCCTACAGTTCCAGGTTTATGATTTGCCCATATTTAGTATGGTATTAGATCTTGAAGAGTTCAAATCTAGTAGCACATTTTCATTCTTGGAAGAGTTTTGAGTAAATAAATTTTTAAAATGTGAAAGAAAATCTAAACAACTGTACACTTCTGATATTATTAAACTACAAGTCTAATTTTAGGTATTTGTTTAAAAAAACTACCTCTTACATAGACAACAGTTGGTACAAGCAGCAGTCTGTATCTCATAATACACCTTGTAACAAAAACTTCCCTATGTGTTTCTAGTTTAACAATCTAGTTTTCACCACCTCAACACAGGCAATGAAAGTCAGGGCTAAGAATAAAATATTTTTAAAGTTTCAAGTAGTTCAGTACGTGAATGAAGGATCTACTTAGAAGTAATCCACATATAAATTGTTATTTATATTTACTGGTTACTCAGTAATAGTTTGCCATGAAGTATTAACACTCAGTCTTTGTGCCACAAGAGGGCTACGATTAGCTACTTAAAACTGAGCAGCTGAGTGTAAACGGGAAGAAAAAGTGCTGAGTGATATTAAAATTTTAAAAATTTAAAAAATAAAAAAAAAGGCCTATTTCCTGCACCCATGACCTGCAATAATCAGATATAGTCAGATAATCAGAGATGGTCCTCAGTTGGGCAATAGAGGTGATGAGGTGGAAGGAGGAACACGAGCTGCCTTCCTGCAGATTTCTTACATCTTTCAAGGTCTGCTACTGCTATTATTACCCTGGTAGAGAAATCAGTGTGCAAACCTGAGCTGAACACAGCGTTCATCTTTGATACCTAGATGATCTGCAAAGCTACTTTTAATTTCTTTTCCTTAAACAAACAGTTTGACTCACCTTGTATTAGTGAGATCAAAAAAACCCCACACCTTTAGCATATCCGTCAGCAAACCTCTAAGAAACTTATTTCCTAACAAGGAAGCCAGGAAAACACTTTGAGGTTCTTACTCACATTGGGGTTCTTGTCTTCATCATACTTGTCAGCATGATAAGCTTTGTACCCTTCCTCAGAGGAGCCCTGAAAAATGCTGGCAAAGTTTCCGCGAGCAGAGAGGTAGGGGCTTCTCTGGAAGCCACTGGGGTTACAGAAGCCATGCACGTCAACCCTCCTCTTGGCAAGCAGCCGAACCCTCATCTCTTGCAAGTTGCCCCCTCTTCCTCCCATTCCCTCAATTTCGGACAGTGCCTGGCTGAAGTCCAAACCCCGAGGCATGGCAACAGAGGAGGAGCCACTATGACTCTGCTTTAGGATGCTGAGCATTTGAGCAAAGACATTGAACATGCGAAACTCGTGTTCCCGCTCCAGTTCAAACCGGCGCTGCTCCAGTTGCATCCGACGCTCCTCCGCATCCAAATCTCGCTGAAATCGGCGTTCTTCCATCTGCAGAAAGCGCTCTTCCATGGCCCGCTGAGACGTCAGAGTCTTCAGCAGGAGATCATCGAGTGGGTCCCTCATGCGCTGGCCTTTCCGCTTTTTTCTCAGCCGATGCAAAGCAGAGAAGCCAGGCCGGGGAACAACATTCTGGATCCGTGATGAGTTTGCCATGTTTGGCTCACTGAAACCTGTGAATACACAAAAGGAAGAAAAAGTGCAGCAAGCAAAGTGGCACGGGCATGCTTTGCTGCCTTCCCCTGCCTGTCCTAAGAACACCCTGTAGGGTTTACAGAAAAAACAAAGTAAAACCTGTCCGGTACATGCTGAGGTTTGCAAACATTTTTTTAAGTTTGCTTTTACCATCCACATTGGGCACACCATGGTGCTGCCAGCCCCAGCCCCTTACATAGCCTCTGTATTAACCCAAATGATCATAAGTTCTCTCCACCAGGCTAACTAGGCAAGCACCACAGCCAAGGGGACATATCATTTCTTCCTGACCTCAGACATTAACCTCACGTTTGTTACTACCTCTTCTTCTCCAACAATTCATGGTCTTCCATCAGTCCTAGACCGGTTTGAAATCCCCAGGATGCCCAGACTGTACCCTTCCTGGCAGCTAAGCAATGCCAACTGCACTTCCAGTGCAGGAGTCTCATCTCCTGGAAACAAACACACTGTTTCTGCCAGTGACTTTCAAAAATATCTTCTTTCCAAGTCCCACTGAATAGCTCAGAAAGTCAGGCAATGATTATTCCCAAGTACTCTTCACTGTCAAGTGGGCTAAAATGTTAGATCTGGAATATATTTTAAAACACTGCAAGGACAGTTTCACCTGCACGTTTATAGTGCAACCATGGCAGAAGAAGGTCTCCCAGTACAATTCAGTATGAGGAGCACAGAAAGCTCTGGTTATGTTCAAATGATACCAAAAAGCATGCCAATGGGTTTTTTTCAACAAGGTAATTACTGTCAGCATTATATGCAGAAATCTAACTAGCCCACCTTATGGAGCCCTTTGGACTTCATACACAATATATAGCCTAGCTCAGTAATTCCAGACTATATTTATCCGCAGCAAGATACCTGCATTTTGGGAATGGCCAGAAGACCATAAAATCAGCCTTCTATTTTAAAGCTTTTTGGGATCCAAATGTCATTGAGAAAACCAAGTGTTTATCTCTGCACCAGAAATAATCTTCTCTCTCTGGGAAAATGGGCAGAAACCTTATGCTGGAATGAATGTAAAACCTTCCCTACCTGAAGGTGAAACACTGGTTTCAATGGGAATCTCCACCCTGGAGATGGGAGAGTCATTCTGGGCCCTCTCCAAGAAGGCTCTCTCCATCTCCTGTTCTTCAGGGGAGCCCTGCTGGTAAGACATGGCTTGTGGGGGCTCTGGGGTCAAGCTGTGGCCATCAGAGTTCACCTCCTCACATTTGATTTCCATCAGCTCAGGGTGCTGGGAGTGTCCAAAGGGGAGGGTGGAGGAGGCAAACTGGTGGTGGTAGCTCTCCACCATGCTGCCCTGCAGCACCTGCTGAGCCATCATGCTGCTGCTCAGGGAGCCATAGGCCAGGGCCGGCCGGCTGGTCAGCACCCGGTCCATCACCTCGTAGAACTTCCACGTCCGCCCGCCCCGCGGGGTCTTGCTATTGTCCTTGATCCGCCGGTACTCCAGCTTCATCTTCTTGATCTTCTCCCGGCACTGGTCGCCCGTCCGGTGGATGCCCTTCTCCCGCAGCACCTCGGCGATGCGGTTGAAGACGTGCTGGTTGCGCAAGCAGCTCTCCAGCTCTATCTGCACCGACTCGTCGGCCCAGAGCTGCAGCAGCTCCACCACCTCGGGGTCCGACCAGTTACTGCCGCGCTCGTACTTCTTCCCACGAAAATCCATCGCTCCCGGGGTCCCGCCCGCCGCTCGCCCCGGGCTGCGCACCTGCCTCTGCCCCGCCGGGAGGGGCTCTCGCACCTCAGCCCTAGAGGGCGCCCGGGCGGCCCGGCCTCCCCCGGCCCCTACCGGGCTGCAGGGCCTCGGGCACGGCTCGGCACGGCACGGCTCGGCTCGGCACGGCTCAGCCCATCCGCTGGAGCCAGGCGGAGCGAGCTAGCGGGGAGCCGGGCCGGCATGTTCACATCCGGGGTGACGCACATGCGTGCAGCCTTATTCCGGGATAACTATCCCGTGCCAGGCACTTGTCGCGCTCCCGGGGCCAGGCCGGGCTCCGAGCGGCGCCGTGGGGTCCCTCCCACCCTGCCTCTTTCCCTCCCTCCCAGCCTCCTGCCGTCCGTCCCTCTGCACGTCCCGGCCCGGGAGGAGGCAGCACCGACTGGGCCGTGCTGCATCACCCCGTGCCGGGCCGTGCCGAGCCACAGCCGCGCCACAGCCGCGCCTCCCCTCACGGCGCTCGGCACCGCGGCCCCGCCCCGCCCCGCCCGGCGCTGCCAGGCACGGCCCGGCACGGCTTCGCCCGCATCAGCCCCGGCTGCGGCCCCGGCGAGGCCGAGCCCTCGGGAGCGGTGCTGCCGAATGCCGCCGGTGGAGCGGGCCCAGCTCCCGCCGCGCCCCCGGGCCGGGACACTGGCGGCGGCTTTGCGGGGGGCGGGCCCGGCCTGGCGAGAGCTGCGGGGGGCGGCGGCAGCCCCTGACAGCGGCTGTCCCCCTGTCCCTGTGTCCCTCGGGCACCGCTCGGGGACACGCACGGGGACGGGGCACTGCCCGCGGCCCCGGGACGCCGGCGAAGGACTTGTGCCTCACGTCTGTCCGTCGGGAGTGACCAGGCATTACACCAGTTCGCTCCTTTGTTTACACCCCACCATCAGTGAGCTGTGTGGTTCAAATCCCACTAAGCACCCAGCGCGTCCTCTGCCACATCTCTTAGAGGGCTGAAGGACTATCGAGAGCGAATGCAAGATTTCTTCCTTTTCCTCTACACCAGCAGGTCAAATTCCCTGCAGGGATCTGTAATTGCGGAGCTCGACTTCACAGAGCTATCCTGCCGCATCAGCCGTGGAGGTGGCCTCAAGCCACGCTACAGGACAGAGCTAGCAGCACCATGCCACATCGGTTCGGAAATTTCAGTCCAGAGCCCAGTCTGGCAGGATAAGGACTGAGCCCTCAGGCAGCAAGTACAAACATAAATCAGTAATTAATGAGGAAACCAGAATGAAACGTAGTGTCCATATCCTGTATCACCTGTGGCCGACGTACAGGTGGTGAAGCACATAATGAGTCTGAGATTTTGCTCTTCGACCAAAAGATCTACTTCATAGCAGCACTAGGGTTTTTATCCAACTGTTATTACCTTCACTCTGGATTTTAATAAATCATTCACAGCCTCTATGATTCCATTTCTCAGTCTGTGAAATGGAAACAAAAATCTAAATCTTTGCTATATTTCATGAAATACTTTGAATACTGTCTCAGGTGGGGGGGTGGGCAGTGAGGTGGGAGGCAATTAAAAAAAAAGAGGCAAAAAGACTTAGCAAAAAAAAAAAAAACCAAACAAAAAAACAAACTAAAAGTACTTAGCTTTAAAAATCATGCTACCTTTCTTAATAAATTATGACCAGAGAGTAGTTTGGATTTTTTAGTTGTCTGCTGAAATAGCATTTGTATTTCCATATGCCCATAAGGTGTACTTTTACTTTCCTGGCTTTTTTTTTTTTTTTTTTCCATGGGAATGGCACTCTGTGTTCTACAAGTATAGTTATATAAGGACTTTTACATAGATTGTGTACTGGAGTACACAAAGACCAGGGCAACAATGAATAGAGCCATTGATGATATAAGTTTAATAGTAAATATAAATAGATTAAAGGCAGCATGGAATAGTCTTTTAAAAAAGCTTTTCAAAGAAGCCTGAGAGCTTGGCTACAGCCTGTTATACCTGGGGGCCATAACTTAGCCAGGCAGCAGCACAGCATTCTCGAAAGTAACTTGACATATATCCTGGCTTCAGAAAGAACCACTGTTTCAAAATGCAAACATTAAAAGGAATGGAACCTAGATTCATGATATAAAACAATAATAACAAATCTTGAACTATTTTTCATGGTTCAGTTGTTTTCACCTTCTTATGCCTTGTAAAGTGGAAACTTGATTTTTAAAATGAAATGGAGAGCTTCAATTGCAACCATGTATCAGACAAGCATGGGGTTGAGCAGGAACATGTCATGTGCTGGTATATTGCTGAGATACTTGTTTCACCTGCCATTTCTTTGAGCTGCTTTTCTAATTCAAATGGAGAAGAGGATTAGGAGGGGGCTATGCTTCCACAGTGCAAGAAGTGATGTTAAAATGTGCACAGAGCAATCCACTGAAAATTCCAAAACCAAAAAGAAAGGCTGTATTTTCTAAAGGGTTTTGTACACCTGTTTAAGTGACAAAAGTACAGGTGCCACCTAATTTGATGTATCCAAGACAGGGTAATTCTTTTAATATTCCTTTGTAAAAAAAACCCTCTCTACCTTTCCTTTTCATGCAGCAAGCTCAGGAATGCAAACCAAATGCTGTCATGGAGTTCCTTCCTTGCATTCAAAGAATTTCGTGCCTCAGGTTCATCTCAACCGATGACACCTGAACGCCTCAGTTACAGATTCCTTCCCTGCAAAATGCATGTCACAGCTCCATTTCCAACAACCCATGACATGTGATCCTGAACATACCTCCTCTAAAAAATGGTATTAAGCTTCACTATTTCATTACTTTTAGCTTATTATAGGACTCCAAGGCATTGATGCAACTGGTTGATGATCAGCTAAATCTTAGACAGTAATGCTTGCCCTACACATTCCAGGCCACTGGAGCAGGGGACTGTGCTCCTCTCCCAGTGCCCATAAGCAATGATATTCAAAATAAACTTTTGTCAAATCTCTTCCTCAATGGTACAGTCACAGACAGCACTGAAATGAAAGCCCTAGAATTTCTGTTTGTTTCCAGCACATCTGGAAGTTGAGAGGAAGGGGCTCATTGAGTATCGGGCCTTCAGCTGGGAAATATGACAGCCATCATGATGGTTTTGGTAGCAAAAATTTTACTAAAGTAATGGAGGTCTTGCAACTCAGTTCAGTGACAGATGGTAATATTGATAAATTATTTTGTAATTACAGAGGATTTAATAATAACAATAATAAAGCCTTAAAATTATAGATGCCTTCATGCTGCAAAGAGGATGGCTCATAGCAAGCAGCATTTGGGTTAGCATCTCCACTGTCATGCTGCTTCCCTCTCCCAAAGAACGCCCTTTGCATCCCCTCCCAGAGGAGAGGGCATTTGGCAGCTCCCACTGCTGACACCCCCTGAGCCAAGGCTTCCAACAGCAGGACCTCTCTGGTCTTTGGGCTCCATGCACCTTGGCAGTGCGGAGGAGCCGCCGTGGGCTGGAGGTGTCCCTTCCAGGTGGGCGTGGCTGTCGTGGTGACAGGAGAAAGGTCCCTGCAGAGGGTTCTCCAGCCCCGGCTACCTTCCTCTGCCTGGCACAGCGGGTTTGCATGGAAACCTACAGGTGAGAAGGAACGTGTGTGGGACCCTGGCAGGCTGGGAATGTGTTAGCAAGAGATTGAACAGGAGGGCCAGTTGCCCAGCAGGCCTGTTTTCCAGAAGTTCAGTGCATGGTTCTCCATGGTTCAGTGTAAAGGGAAGTTTCTGATGCAGTCAAGTAAAACACAACTGTTTTCAAGAGCCTCCAGCATGGGAAAGGATGCTGGGTTGGCTCTTACAATGCCATAGATCAGAGGAAGGTTTCTTCCCCAGGATGTGTAGTGGCTGCTGGCAGCACCTAAGTAAAGCCCAGAAGCACCGTGACCACCGTGACCGCAACCACCTGATGCCCATTCACACACTGCCTTGGAACCAGACTAGGTGAGCAGACAGGTCTATTCCCTAAGAGGTGGCTGTAGTAAAAATTCATTGCAATAATTGCAGTTTACAAATTAAAGTCCAAATCGACCGTTGAGACAAAAACCTTCATGCATCTCTCCAGTGTGGTAGATAGTATAAATAAATATGATATTTTGCCATGTTATCAAACAAATGGGAACAAGTTAAAACCCTCTTAATTCTGCTAATTTGCCTGGATCTGAGCTACTGATCTGGCCAGTGATGGTGCAGAAGAGCACCCCTAGGCACCCTCTGTTCTTCATCTGATTCCCCAGATTGCAAAGAGGCACTGAGCAGCTGAAGCCAAAGCAGCCTTTATTTTTACGTTCTCTAAAAACTGACCATTGTAAAGAAATGGAAAACACCCCTTCTGCTTCACAGACTTCCTAGTTATAAAGCTTCTTAGTAATATTGATTATCCACTCAATTTCCTGCAAAACCCCTCAGGCCAGTCCCTGAAAACCACAAAATGCTGACTGAAACAAAGCACCTCAACCAAAACTAAGGCAGGATCTCATACGTACCAGGATCTTCCTTCCAAACTTATTACTAATTCTTCTATTTCTGTTTGTTTATTTGGAGATGAGTTTGTTATATCTCACTGGCTTTCAGAACCAGCAAGACCAAACAGCCATTACAGATACCTTCTCTTAGGCTTCTTATTGCATTGGCAGGCACATGAAGGGGTGGGGAGTGTACAGCTGGCTTTGTTAAATTAAGGTATCACTCTAATAAGCAGCTGCAGCACATGGGCATGAGAGAAGAGAAGCAAAAGTTTCTGAGGGAGTCATATCCCAACACATACCCACAAGGTTATTTAAGGTACTTCACAGTAAAACCCACAGAGGGCAGTAGGACAGCCTTCAAAAATATTTTGTAAAGTGGAGCTGGACAACGAAAACTGCAGAAGAAAATAAGAGTTTGGCTGTTCAGCTCCCAGACTTTCTGGGACTGATTCTTCTTTCTTTCCCCCCAAGTGTCAGTTTTGTACACGATTAGACAGCACATTGCATTTCCTGGGAAACTCTGAGCAGACCCACAGGACCTGTCCCACTGTGGGCAGAGGGAGCTATTGGAAGTGGTGAGTGTTTTCCACCCTCGAAGTCAGTGTGACATCTACACAAACAATTAAGGAATTGTGGTTTTCACACTTTCTGTGCAAATTACTTTGATAAGAGCCAAGTGTGCTTACTCATCCCATGCAAATATTTAATGGTATTCCCTGGAGCAGGAAGTGGTGGTTGGACTGGGGGTATTTCAAGTACTGGCTAACCCTGTGACTAACAACAAACAGAGATAAAGGGAATCTGAGTGTTTAAATTCATTTGCTAGGGGGATTCAAGAGAAGAAATGGATGCAGAGTCTTATAAACCATTCTCTTCTTCAAGATATCTACATTTCTGTAGATATAGCTGCCATAATATGATTTCTGTAAGTTGTGACTGAATAAGTGCCTATGTTACAGTTGAAATCGTGGCAAATTTCAGGGCAGGAGCAGATAGCACTTCTGCTAAACTGATGAGCACACCACTAGGGAGTGACAGGGCCTGTGTTTTCTTCTTCAGGGTGAGGTAACAGTGACTGATGCTGCAGGCAAGAAATCAAACCAAATATATGTATTAGGGCAAATAAATTTAACTTTCCATATGACACTGACACTTACCATCCTATATGCAGAGAAAGCTCTTGCAGTGCTTCATGTTCTCCACTAAGGCTTGCCAGGCACCAAGGCCAAGGCAAGCAAAGGCACCTCAGCACTTGCAGATTCACATGTACATTTAAGTTCCTTGAAGGGGTCATTGAAACCTTCCTTTTCTAAATACAGAGATTTTGCATTGCCCTAGAGAAACCCTGAGAGCCTTCACCATGAAGGACATGGTGTGGCATCTGACAAAAGGACCTCTGTTTGCAGTTTCTTCATAGCCACTGATAGTGGAAGAGGACTGCAAGGAAAAGTCATGTTCAAGGGCATAGATGTAAAGAAGAGCTACTGGCTCTAGCTAGAAAATGGGCACTAGTAATTGCTTCCCTCTTGGTATGTTGTTTATATTAGTCAGGCATGCATTTTTGTTTGGTTTCTTTCTTTTTTGGCCATTGCTGCTTCTATGGGCTGACTCTGGTCTGGGAGTTCTTTGCAAATGTTTTTGCCCTCTCTGATGCCAGAAGACGACATGGGTCATTTCAGAACCTACAGACACCAAGCCAAAAACCCCTCAGTCCCTTTTGTGGCCTCCAAACTCAGATTCACTGAGTATTTACTAAGGTACATACAAGAGATAAAAATCCTCAAGTAATGACACAACAAAATCAGGTATCAACCCATTTCTCTCCCTGTGTGTGGTTGGACTGTGCCCTTCTGTTGCCATGATATTTTTTTTGTCTCTCTAGTTTTACATAAGGCATATTCAGGATCAGTCACATTTGCCTTAAAAGAGAAAAGCCAGCCCAAGGAAGAGCAGGCTAACTGCCCTTATCTGATGCTAAAGATAGACACAGAGACCTCCATGTTTGGTGTCATACAATAAACAGTTGGAATTCAATTTCTATATAAAACCATGGGTGAGAATTCTTCTGTATTTTAACTTATAATAGTGAGGAGCTTATACTGCTTTTGCCTGAGTTAACTACATGAGCTGAAACTGGGATCTCATTTCCAGTAGCATAGCTAAGAGCCAAGCAGGATACTTCTAATGTCCCCCAAAAGGACCTGTTCACTCACACAGAGTCTTTTCTAGGGAGGGGTGATGGTATCAGTGCAGTTTTTTGAGTGCATCCACTGCTACAGGTATCCTTGGTTTTCACAGGGCTCTGCCAGTGCAGCTCAGTCCTGCTGGAGCCCCACAGCTTTCCTGGTGTAGCCTCACTGCACTGACAGCAGATCATCGTTCTCACCCTGGCCTTCTTATCTGCTCTGCCAGGCCTGAGAATAACAAATGGTCATAACACTTACTGGTAGCCTTGTGTCTGAGGCTGAGCCACGAAACTTGTAACTGCTTGCCTTGATCAGAGAGCTACAAAGACAGCATCAATGAATCCGTCCAGCTCAGCTGTGCTCAGCTTCTGCTTTCCTGAGCCAAATATAATCCCCAAAAAGGGATAGTCCCCTCACATATTGTCATGCTTTCTTAGCAACTGCTACAAAATACTCTTTTATTCTTTTTTCTCTTTTTAAGCTTTTCTTTGCAGTTGGTTCATGAGAGATAGAGACCTTTCTATTCTCCTTCCTTCATTCTCCCCATCTTGTGCAAAAGCTTCAATGATGTTGTCAAAAGTCAGCAATTGCTCCCAGGAATATTATTGTCCTTGTGTAATTACCAATACCTCAGGGAACAGCCTGAGACCCTGTGGGCCCCAGTGTAATGGCAACTGCCTGAGCCGTACAACTCTTTGGTGTCTCATCCAGCTGTGCTATCATTATCTGAACTTGATGTGGCCCAAAAATGAAGTCCCATTTTTAAATACTATTTTAAGGCAAACTTCCTGAGAGCAGGCTGGGGAAACTATCACTGTCCGGCTGTGCAAGGGAGTGAATGAGAGGGAGGTTTTTGAGCTGCCTGAAATAAATTTTTAAGTAAGGCTGGTAGTAATTTTATGCTAATATTTAAATTAAAATAACCACACTGGATTGATTGCTGTCTGGAAAGAAGAGATAACCAGAAGTCAGATTAGCAAAAGGTTTTGATAGCTGTAAGTAGATATTTGCCAATGCTGCTAAGAGTCTATCTTCCCTTCAAAGTAGTGCATGGAAAGGGCCAGGGAAAGAAACGTGGAAGTGGTTTGGATGGAAGTCAAGTCTCCCAAGAGTGGAAATCCTTCTAATTTCTCACATGGATCCAGTACTAGAACTTAAAATCCCTTTAAAGCCAGCGGCCCCCAGACACTTAAATTGAAGCTGGGGAGAAGATTCTCTTGTTCCCACAGTTGCACAACCTGCCATTAGTATTTGGAGACTACAATAAGACGGAAATAGTAAACAGAAGTGCACAGGTGGTGCTGTTACCTTTGTTTCTAAACAGGCTGACAAACACCTGTTTTGTTACTGAGTGATGTCTCCTGCCAGTGGCACAGACTGACAGGGACACTGTCTGGTCTGTTTCACAGTAAGATTATCAACAGCTTGAGACTGAAAAAGAAACTTGTTTGCCCAAAGGCTTCCCTGGTTTGCACAGCTATCCTATCGGGCTTCTCTGTTGTTCTCTTGTTATTTACATCTCTACCTGTGGCAGCACTACCATGTCAGTTCCTGGAAGATGCAAAGTTTTCGAAATCTCACTTAAAAGACTCCCAAACTCTCCTAAGCAACTTATTCAGTGCTTTTCTACGTTTGGAATGAGAAGGGCTTTCTAAAGGCTAACCCTTATCTCTCCTGCTACAATGCAAGTTGTAAGGGAGAGTTCTTATCCTATCTAGCACTGACTCAGACAATTGCTTTTCTTCTTTCTTTCATAACAAGCTGAGAGGTTAGTGTACAAATTGAAAAAATGTAGACAATATCTTCTCTAGACATCTGATTGTTTTTGTTTTTCTTGTCTCAACTCTCTTAAACTAATCTATGGTTTTTGTGAAATCTGCAATCCACAGGTGTAACACTCAATCCAAAAACCCACCAGTGCTAAGCAGAGAAAGGAGGCTGTTTCAGAGACTATATTCATGTCTGTTTGTCCCAGGATAAGGATGGTCTCTTAGCAGTAGCAAAGCACTTGAAAAACTCATTTTGTGATCCCTTAAAACCACTTGCTGTCCTGCAAGCTGTCACCTACCTTGTATTTGTGCAGTGGATTACTCATTCCTATTTTGTACCTCTCCAGATTGAATATTATTTCATTTCGTCCTCCAGCACCTGAAGACCCCTTTGAATTCTGACCCTGTTCTCCCATGCGCTTGCACGCCCGTGAGCATGACACTACCATCACATTTGACAAGCATTATCTCTGTTGGACCTCTGAAGCCATTAATGACAAGAGTCCCCACATTGCTCCCTCCCATTTGATGCAAAGCTCCAAAGAATGTTCAGTGAATAAGCTTTTCCATGGGACAGTGACTCAAATTCCTGGAGTTTCACATGGGATCTGAGTCCATAGCTCCTTATGAGTATCATGTGAAGGAATATGGAAAACCTTAGCCAAGTCAGAGTATAAAACATCTCCTTTCTCTTCCCTAGTTGGTTCCTCTGTCAGAAAACAGAGGGCAGGTGGCTCTGATAGGATTTCTTCTTGACAGGCCTGTGTACCTGCGACTTACCACTTTGTTATCTTCTATAGGCTTATACACAGCTCGTTTGTCCCACTTTTTCCAGAAATTGCAACTGGGGTGACTACTACCTAGTTTGTTTCGCTTCCTTTTCTCCTTTCTTCAAAGCTATCGCTACATGCACTCTTTTCTTACACTGTGGGATCTCACCCCTTCCCTGTGATAGCTCAGAAATATTTCCTAATATTTCTCAGCCACTTCCCTTAATACTGGACTTCATCGAGGGTCATGAAGACATGTATCTAAGCAGTGCCTGAACAATCCTAGGATTGTTCCAATTCGAAGCCTGCTCCAATCTTTTAAAGGCCCATTTCCTCTGACACTGAGTGAACCCAGTGCTCAAAGCACAACTTATGTGTGCATGCAACGTTGAGTCTGACCTCAGTATCTCTGCCAGACCCCACTGTTTCTTCTCACTAGCGTGCATTTCAGGGGTGCAGACCCATCCAGGAGACTGCCACAAAACTATTTAGATCTGCTGGTTTGATCATCCCGAGTTTGATTTGGTTCCACATGCAACTTCTCCATCCCAATATCTAGCGTATTCTCCCCTACCAGCCAAACAACGGTGAGTTGACTAACACTCATCCCACTACACTGGTCCAGTTCCAAAAAAGTTGGCACATGGAAATAATTACTCTTAAAAATACAGCTGGTGGTCACTCCAATCTTGTTTTCTACTTCAGAACAGGCAAACACCTTGTGTATTTATGACTACACAACACAGTCATACAGCTTGTTTCCACTTTACATTTAAGAAAGAGAAGCACAGGGCAATTCAGTGACTTGTCACAGGTCAAAAGAAGTACCAACTAAAGATTCTTCTTGAGGAGAAGTACCAACCAAAGACGCTGGTTGTCTTATCAGAGTTCAGTGCTCCATGAGAACAACAGTTTCATTTATCCAGAACAAGAATGCCCCAGAAATTAACTACACCCATTGTCCAAAGCAAACAAAAATAATTCTCCACACTTTACAGCTGAAGCAAAACACAACTGGAGTAAGATAGTAATAGATTGCTCTTACCTGTAGATTTTACTGGCAAAAGAAATGGACTGATAGTCAGATTTTGCCTTATGATCCTGGTTACAGCTGCAGTTATAACTCTGGAAAAAGGCTGAGGAAGTGCTCTCTTTGGTGTCTATTTACTTTGTCAGGTACGTTCATCAGATTGCAACAAGGAGCTCCCAGAAAAGCATGTGTGAGAATCACACCCCCCTTGCAAGATTTTCCCAATCAGAGGCCATGTCCTTGTGCCCTTGGCTTGAGTCACATGGCTTCCTTGCAGTATTTAAAGAGCAGAATGTGTGCTGGTTATCAATCATCAAGTGCATGCCTTTTGGGGTGGAAGGGAACATTCAGAATTCACAGCTATTGCTAGAAACTTTTGAAAATCTGATTCTTTGGAGGCTGACAGGTGTTTTATTACATTAAGGAAAAGAACAGTTTGTTTTGCAGTTTCTGGGAAACCTTTTCTTTGAAAACTCAGTCTTAGTTTGAACTGTGCTACGTTCAAATCATTTTAACTGTATGATGTTTACTAAGCTGTTTTTAAACAATGATTCATTCTAGGGAACTTCATAAAAGGTTCTAGAAACATGTAAAAAATATTTCTAGGTATACAAATGACAGGCTGTTAATCTACTCACAGGCTGAGACATCAATAACAATCAGATGTTGGTGCCTTGAAGAATGCCAATGCTTACTGTTTTTCAACCTCTAACTTCAGAATTGCAAAGAGGGTTTCTACAGAGATCATCTCCTAACCTAAGACTGTCACAGCAAATTCCCACCCCAGAGCCTGAGGGAATACTTGAGACCCCTCTTTCCAAAGCTAATAAAGCTCTGGCAAGCTGAGGCCCAGCACCCTTTGCAGGTGTGTGTCTCAAGCCTACTGAAAGCCAGTCTCTGCTGCTGACCTGTTGAGGTCACTTTCCAAATGTGATACACTGTGGGAGCAAAAGAATTTCCTCTGGTTTAGTAAGCTGTTACTTAAAATAGTAGGTAAGTGCAGTGGCAGTGAACTGAGTCAGGGTATTCATACCCTGAGTGCAGCCAGAAAGAGCATGTCATGTTCAGTCAACAAAAGCAGCTCTCCCCATGCGACTCGCCACCATTGCACAGCTTAAAACCGGTGGGTGACTGCAAGAGATGAAAGAAAATGTTTCAGTTTCTCTTTAGGCCTTCAGTGCAGCTGGCAAGACTTCAGAAAAGGAACTGCTTTTGTGCCATGGGAGTTGTGCAGTGGAAACTGAGCAGCAGCCAGTTCCACTCATATCTCCCCTCCAGACCACTGGAACATGTCCAGGACCATCACCACCCTCGCAGACAGACGGAAAGAAATAGAGTTCACCAGTATTAAAGATGTGAGCTGCTTGGCTGGAATTTGAGTCAGATGTCTATAACCCAGACTGTAGTAGCAGCCTACACCCTCTGTAAATCAAGAACAGGTGGGAGAGATGGAACATGACCTCACCTGCAGTACTGGCAAAGACTTACAAAGAAGAGTCTTCACATCATTTTCCCAATTCCTCAGCCTTTCAGTCTGTCCTGTTATCTGACTGTACACTCCTTGAGTATCCTCACCCTAAAGAGATTTTGTTTTAACTGAACCCAAATTTGAGGCTACCCCAAAGTTATCTTACTGATCATATTTAGTTCATGTGCCTTCACCCCTCCTCCTCTGCAGTTTTGGCTCCACTCCAACTGAACAGGGTAATTATGAAGGAAGACACACATAAACTTTCAATTTGAAATGTGTGCATTATTGCCATCTTTCTTCTCTCTGCTTTCCTGTTTTTCATTTTGAGTGAAGCTGCTTTCATTCAGAAGTGACCAAAATTATGGAAATATTTATGAAGGAAATTAGTTGCATTTTGAGTGAGTTATTTAGGAAGGATGAATACCTCACAGAAAAACCATTAAGTCTGTTGTTGGCCCAGAGGTCATGACTCAAGCAGGCTGTTTGTCCCACAAGGGAACTTGCCTTTTTCCAATTAGAAGCAAGAACTATTTTGGCAAGCAGAGGCAGCATACATTGAAACGTGTTCTGCCTATACCTGGGCTGCTTCAGCCTGATGGGATTTCATTCATTCTATCTCCATGAAACTCCTTAAACTTCACTAAATTCAAATATACCAAATGAAAGAAATCAGAGTATAGTTATGTTCAGAAAGACATCACAAATTTCCAAACCAGCTCCCCTCACTAGCATACTTTGAACTTCTTTGTCTGCAAACAGAAGGGTACCTCTCCTAGAAAGTACCAGCTAATAGTAATCTGCTTTAATAGCAGCAGCTAGTTTTAAACCACTCCACATTTCATCTGCATTACTAACCTTTGACACAGCAACTTTGCTAAATGGCAGTGGTCACTTGGCACCCCAGAGGCAGCGTTGTCTATCATTTACATATCTCCAGGCGTGGAAGGCATAGCAGTAGAAGACCTCCTGTGCCCAAGCAGGAGTCACCTTAGCTGTATCGTTTCACCAGTGCTCCAAACCACTGGGGAAAGATTATTGCTGCCTCACTTCCAAACCCAGGTGCAAGCCACATGCCTGTCCCACGTGAAGAATTTGCCAGATGCTCACAAGTGATGCTGGGGAAAAGGTGCAGCTGATTCACTGATTAAGGAGTCAAGGTCTGGCCTCCAGTCTAAAACCAACCGTGGTTATTTACAGAACAATTTTCAAGAAGAGAGGAAGAAAAGAACTTTTATTTACAGCTTTCATATATCTTTTTTCTCCATCATGTGCTCACCCAAAAGAAAATATATATTAATAGACACAAAAATGTGTAATTTCTTGATGTCTGTGTATTCCCATTCCAATTTAAAAAAATTAGAAGTTAAACCAATATCTATTTTCCATCAAAACATTGAGTTAAAAAAACATTCAAAAATTATTTAAATGTCAATAAATAAACACTGATCTCCATAAAGCTGGGGCATTAAGGAAAGCAAAAGCAACCACAAGATTGATAGAAAAATCCAGACTTAGGCAATGCAGTGCTGGTTCACTTCTTCTCCCATTTGCAGTCAGTCAAGCCTTTGCCTTAGCTCTTCCCTCTCTCTCTCTCTCTCTCTTTACTCCCTCTTATCCACTGGGAATATTTATTTGCTTGTGACCAGGCTTCAGATGTTTCCCATGAACTGAGGAGCTGAGAGTACATTGCTGTGCCTGGGCTGGTGCAGAGGTGCTGCATGTCTGTGTAACCTGTAGCCCAGTTCCAACACTTGATTGTAGCCCAGAAACCAACCCAATGGCAGCACTTGGTGTTGCTGAGTGTATCTTGGGCAGAGGCTGGAGGCAGGTGTGCAATGTTTGTATTCCCTCTCCCAAACCACTTCAAGGCCTTGTGCCAGCTGACAGGCAATTAAATACAGCGTTGCTCTTACTCGATTAGAGAACCTCTAAAAACTTCACCACGGGCAGGAGGCAGCTGGAAGATGCAGCATACTCCAGTCACTACCAGACAGAGCAAGCACAGACAGGCAGCCAGTCTTCCTCTCTCTCACTCATCTGGACGTGAAGGATCCTCCATTCTGAGTTACTCCAACATCACTGAGGATAAATTGGACCTCTTTCTCCAAAATCCCATTTGCTTTCCATTTCCTCTACTGCCTTCACATCCAGGCCATGTGGCAGTAGAGGAAAGAGGAGCTGCCTTCATGGACATGTCCAATCTAAAGGCTTCATTCATACAAGAACTAAAGTCCAAAGAAGATACACCAAACCTCTGGTACTTTTTTAAGACTTCATGCTCTGATTCACACTCTCTGTCAAAATTAACTGGAACAGTATAAGCAAGGCAAACAGCCCCATCTGTATTCTTTACTGCTGAAGTTCACCATTCCTGTGGGTGTTGGTAACCTCTGGCAAACTTCTGCACCAACTCCTATGAGAAGTTTAGAAATTTCAGAAACCTTTGCAGACAAAGTTGCTGGTGCCAGGTTCAGCACTCATAGCAGTAGGTGATGTTTGTCTCAGCAAAGATGAGAAGTACAGTGCCTGTGCTCCAAATGAATCATGCTCATCCATAATTCCTCTCCATGTTCATAGAAAGTACTGAAAGATTAAAAGAGGAATGAGAGGAAACAGCATAAAGATGCTGATCTTCGGTGAAAGAAGCTGATCTGTGGTAGGAGCGGTCTGGGATCCTACAGAATTAAGTCACCAGCACACTGATATTTCAGTGGTCTGGGGTTAGAAGTGAGTTGAGTATGGTGGTGCTCTACCTCTGATATCAGACTTAAGTGAGATGCTATGTTGATCACGATTCATAGTTGGAGTATAAACCTTTCCTAATCTGATCCAAGACTTTTCATAGAAATGGCGTGATATTTCTTTTTCTGCACATATTAAATTATATCATTTTATTCTGAGGGATATTTAGAGCTTTTTGGTGACACAGATTTGTTGCTTTCTCCTAAATGTTTAGCTGTGCAAGCTCATGCTGTTCAGGTCTGGAATGTCTCAAGATGGAAGAGGGAAATGAGACTGCCTGGAGCTAATCCCAGCATTTCTCTGGCAAATGTGCACCAATAAAACAAAAGATTTACACACATAAATAAGAGATCATGGGGAAAGATGAGGGGGGAACCCAATTATCTGTCCCATTGTGTCCAGCTTTAACTCAAACACAAATATTAGAGATAGGAGGAAGGGGGCAGAGGAAGAGGATAACATGATAGACAGAAAAGAATGTGAAAAAGCTGTATTCCAGCGCAGTCTAAAACTTTCCAGGGAGACAAATGGGGATAAGCAGGTAACACTGTGTGGCCTTTTATAGGAAGTCTTCCCTTCATAGGAATTCTCTTCATTTCTCCATGACCATGTCCCACTGCTCTTTTTCCCACCATTATCTGATTCTGGATTCACATGTCCTCTCTAGAGTTAACCACAGCAAATATTTTGAGCACAAGTCACTTTGCATCTCACAGAGTTTTGGAGAAGAAACCTAAGAGAGACCTACCAAGGGAACCTCCAGAGCTAATAATTTACTTTAATAATAAAACTGTCTCTTTTAAACTAGCATGTTTAAGGTAAGTGGAAAAGGATGCAATCTTTCATCTACAGATCAGAAGGCAATGAACTCCATCTGTCTCTCAATCCACACTTTCTGGTGTGATCAATGAGACAGAAGCTGTGGTGGTTTCTGTCTGGAACAGAACTGCCCCAGGGAACATGATTGAGACATGCCACTAAACAACACCAGGTGAGAGCTTGATTGCTATGACCTCAAGAAAGAGTCAAGAAGGTGACATGAGCAAAAAGACCATCTTTCATTCCAGGCCTGCCTTAAGATAACAAGGTTTTCATGGACTTTGAGTCAATCTGTTGTGTTCCTTCAAGGAATTTTAGCTTTAACTTATTTGCCATGAAACCAAAACGTCATTGTAGTCATATTCTTTCTAGAAAGCAGGAATGCCTGTGAGTTACTCTCAGAGAGGCATAAACAGGTTTCCCTAAAATTAGGTGATATTGGGATACGAATGCTCACCCAGATAATTTCAAAATACCCATTTTGGCAAAAATGCAGCAGGTGGAAATCTGGCATAAGCAGTCATTTTTGGCATAGAAGTATCTGAACTAGGAAGCACATCATTTACCCCTGACAAGGGGAAGCCTCCTGCCTGACTTCTCTAAAGCAGCTGAATTTCTGGGGCCGAAACCTCACTTTTTCAAAAGAGACAGCCTCACATTCCAAGTCAATCAGAGAGGCTACCTCTGTTCACTGCTGAATTTGAATTAACAAAACGCTTTTTCTATTCATCGTTGTTCAATGACTCTGGAATTTTAAAGAATAGAACAAATTGCAGTGGCCAAATTTCTGCATTCAAAACAAACTAGCACCAAGAGGGGGATAATTAGTCAGATGAATTAGTCTGTGGAGAGGGAGTCAATCTGGGAAGCGAGTGCTTAAGAGAGCAATCACAGAGCTCTAGAAATCGGCTCCTGGGTGGGTTTTCCAGGGACTGGGGAAATTACTGAGGCAGCCAGACCAGTAACAGCTGCTGTAACAAAAGCACAGACTGGATGCCAGGCCCTGTGAGCTCAGGAGAAAATACAAATGAGCATCCGACGCTGAACGCGTGAGGCGCCGACGTCAACAGCGTTGCAGCAGGAATGCTCTTGGCCCCTGCGCAAACCTAGCTCCACCAGAATTCCCCCCAGCCAAGTCCGTGGGACTCCCATCCAAACCCTCTGCCCTTTGAAGCCGCTGGACCCCTTTCGTGCTGCTCTGTTGAGAACACAGCGGGTTGAAAGCCTGTTTTCCACTTTGCATCCCACTGCCCAGCGGATGGCGTCTGCAGCAATTAAACCCAACAGGCTGAGGCTGCATTGATCCCAGCTGGGGAGTGAGACCCAGCCTGGAACCAGGTACTGTGCTCCTGGGTCAGGGTTTCGCTGCAAGCTGTAGTGAAGGCCAGGTCTGCTCAAGCTCACAAATACTTTGTCAAGCCGGGTTATGCTTTGATCACATCTGAATGTTTTGAGAGGAAAAAATGTGCAGTGTGGAGAGATCCAGAGCCGGATTGTTGGTTTTCTGTTTTTTTTTCCTCAGAAAAAACCTGCTTTGTGTGTGAGAGCTCAATAAATATCCAGGCAGCTCAGGGCAGCCACAGTTGCTGGGAATTTCATTTCCGTTTCCATGGGTGGGCTGGGTCGCAAGCCAAGCTCTGAGCTGGAATTTCAGGCCAAAATTTGGACAGGCACCTGAAAATTTTGATCTCAATAAGAATGAGCAAGCAGAACTTGTCCAAAGCCCCTTTCCAGATACAACTGTGTTGGAGCAATAACAAAGCCCCATACGAGGGTTTGAACTTGGCAAGCTCAGCCCCATCTCTGAGACCTGCCTGGTCTGGGATACTCTCTCTGGAAGGACAACCTTTCCTCTAAGACTTTTAGCTTTCTAGATCCTGGTAAATATTGCAGAAGGTGATACACCATGCACAGTTTCACACCTCTGTGTCAGATCCTTAAAGACAACACACACTGAGAAGAACAGATATTTTTCAAACCTACAGCAGTAACAAACACCTGAACATTTTGTGTTTTCAGAGGAGGTCTGAGCCAGTGGAGGTTCTGGCAAGCAGGAGCAGCTCTATGCCTGTTCCGTGTAGCACATCATGTCAAGTCACAAGGGATGTTTTCTGTGCAGAGACTCTGGGTTTCAACAGGTCCATTGCACGTATGGCCCCATGGAGCACATCACAGTACAAACAGGGAGCAGATGGAGCCTCAGTAGCCCATGAGACTTTTCCAGCTGTGAGTCTACATGGAGCCAAAGAGGAAACCATGACAGCTGCTGTCCCCAGGGGACCTGCCAGACCCCCAGGCATCACCTGCAAATCTGGGAACAGCTCAGCCAGCTCCGATCACCCTCCTCATCACCCCTCTTCTGCTTTTCACTGAACCGGGTGGGAAAAGTTTTCCCTTCTCTACTCTCTTCTTCATAAACCAGCCTGTCTTCTGTTCAACTTCTACTCCCCTTCTCCTTTGGTTTGGATTTCACCTATGTGTTTGTCATGGTTTAGGAATGCTACTCCCCAGTTCAGTGTCCCCTCTGAGACTCTCTCAAATCACAGGCCACTCTCTATCTCCCCCTTCCCCTCCCTCTTCCCTGCTCTGGTGGATGGAGTTGAGAACTGGGACACAAACAATGAAGATCATGGCCTGAGATAAGAATGATTTACTGGAAACTGCAATGACATAAGAAAAAAAACAGTAACAGCAGCAATGTTAATTACAAAAGTATACAAAAGAGAGGGTGATTCACATGCAAAAATGCTCACCACAGACCCCAAGACAATGAAAAATGGTGGACAGTTTACTGTCCCCCTCCCCCATTTTTTTCAGCCAGAAGCCATGCCCTTCTTTTACTAACTCAGAGACTCCCTTTCCTCTGGCCTCGACAGCTATGTGAGGTGGTATAGATTAACGTCTGTGTCATGGCCAAAATTAGGACAGAGATGCTACTCCCTCACAGAAAATATCAGTGAGTGTGTGCACATTCCTGGGATAATGTGCAAGGGCAATTCTTATTCATCACCCATGCGCCTCAGCTTAAAAACCAGGGTTCATTCCATCTGAAACACAGCCTTTGCACTCAACAATTTCTACTGCAAATAACAATCCGGGAGATCCTATGGGTTATATAGGCTGCCAGAGAGTATTTTCACAGGTTATGCAGCTTGGTAAAGCTAGTACTGTAAAAGGAAAAGCTACAGGCCTTCCAAGTCCACTGGACTCAAGGGATTCATCCTTACTCCCAAAGGATTAGCTATTATAAGGATTAAAAGCCACAGAAATAGAACATAAGGAGTGGAGGGGGAAAAAAAGGTAGGGCAGGCATATTTTTGACCTACTCTATTATCTAATCATTTTGAGAGAACATTGGAGTTTCTGATAATCATTTGTTAGTTTTTTATTGTTATATGTTTTCTCAAGATATTTGAATATACTCTACCATTTTCACCCACACTTTCAAGGGTTACAGAAATAGAAGGGTCTACATACAGAGTGATATCACAGCCAGAATGGAGAAAATCGCTGCAGCATGGGAAGGTTGAACTGAATAAAAAGAAAGTTACTAACTGAAGAGAAAGGGGCTGAACTTCTTCTGCCATGAGAAAAGGAACAGAGAAAAAGGGATAAAGGAAGGAAAGAAAATAGGACAGAGCTCACTGGGGAACACAGTAACCAACCTGACTCACCAGTACTCTGGCGCAAATGCAGTGGGGGTTCACGACCTGATTTGGTATCCCCGGGGCGCTCCTGCCCTAGATCTGGCAGGGTCAAAGCCTTCCTCAGTTAAACCTGAAAAAGTCAAGTCTGTGGTAGTGGGGGGGAAGCTATTCTGCAAAAGTTTTTTTGACAGAATCTGAGAAAATATATCCTGCCCGGAAGGACAGAAGGGACAATCCTTCTGGATAAGGTCTGTGGGTGATGTTCTCTGGGATACTTTCACTCAGTTGTGTGTAGCACATTGCTTGTAAAATATTATCAAAGTGTGAATTCAGAGAGGAGAAACAAACTCTAGCCAGACTCTCAGAACTGAGCTGTATCTGCCATTTTGCTGAGAGACAAAACAGATATGATCGTAAGTCTGCAAATATGGCAAAAATAAGCAGAAGAATTTTTTTACACATGTGAAAAGGACTTAACCAGAAAAAAAAGGAAAGAAGTGAGTAGGGATATGGTAATGCAATACAGTAGGTCTGAAAGCTTCAGTACTAGAGTATTTTTCAAGTCAGACTGGCCAAGATACTAAGAAATCCTGCAGAGGGACTGGGTTTGTTTTAGCAGAAAGGACAGGAGGGAAAAGGAATGATGTATGATGCTGGGAAATCAGAACAAATTAGGTTGAAAAAGATCTCTGAGATCATTGAGTCCAACCTTTGACCGATCACCACCTTCTCAACTAGATTGTGGCATTAAGTGCTATATCCAGTCTTTTCTTGATCATCTCCAGGGATGATGACTCCACCACCTCCTTGGGCAGTCCATTCCAATGTTTAACAATATTTTCTCTGAGGAAATTCCTCCTGATGTCCAACCTGAACCTTCCCTGGAGCAGCTTGAGGCTATGTCCTCTTGTCTGGTTGATAGTTGCACCCAAAGCCTTTCCCTCACTCACTGAGCAGGTCACCTGGTCATAAAGTCAATCCAGTTGGTCAAGCAGGACTGCCTTTGTTGAACCCATGCTGGATGGACCTGATCCCTTGGTTGTCCTGTGTGTGCTGCATGATCGCACGCAAAATGATCTGTTTCATAACTTTCTCATGCACCAAGGTGAGGCTGACAGGCTTGTAGGATCCTCCTTCTGGCCTATCTTGTGGATGAGCATCACACTGGTGAACCTCCAGGCATCTGGGCCCTCCCCGGTTAGCCAGAACTGCTAATAAATGATGGAGAGTGGCTTAGAAAGCTCTCCTGCTGCTCCTCATCCAGTCCCACAGACTTGTGAGCATCTAAGTGGCTCAGCAGGTCACTAACTACCTCCTGGATTGCAGGACTTCTATTCTGCTCCCTGGCAATGTCTGCCAGCTCAGGGAGCTAGTTGCCCTGAGGAAAACCACTCTCAAAGACTGAGGCAAAGAAGGCATTAAGTACTTCAGCCTTTTCCTCATCCTTGGTGACACTGCTTCCTCTTGCATCCAATGAAGAATGTAGGTTTTCCTTGGCTCTCCCTTTGTGGTTAATGTACTTATAAAAACACTTTTTATTGTCATCTTTTACAGCAGTGGTCAGATGGAGTTCTAGCTGAGTTTTACCTTTCTAATTTTCTTTCTACATGACCTAATGGCATCCTTCTGCTCTTCCTGAGAAATCACAGAGATCCATTTTTTGATGTGTGCGGAAAGAGTGTCAGGTCCTTGGGTTCTTTCAAAGACCTAAATGCTTTTTCTGGAGTACTCAGCTCTGATGGTCTGGGGAAGTTATTCCGTTTCCTGAGTGAGGATTTCTTGGAAAAGGAAATGTGAAGGACAGCACTGCATCTAACTCCCTGCTCTCCAAAATCTTCACATTTCCACAAGAGATGTGTCATTTTTTAGCTGTCCACTGAATGCCACCTCTCCATCCTACTCCACACCAGCCCATCAGCCTGGAGCTCACAGAAGTTGCTAAATCACTCAAGTGCTTAAGTAACACAAAAGAACATGCAGCACAGGAAAGGTTACCTGAAGCCAGCTTTCATCACCAGCTCTGTTTACCTGTCCAGTGCTTCTTCCTGTACTTCACTCCCCTAACTGAGCCTTGACCTGAAACAGCCTGTGTGTTTTTTAAAAACCTTCCACCCAAGTGAACAAGAAATCCTGCTGATTTCAGCATGAAGGAAGAAACTACTTAATATTAGCAATAATAATGAAATCAGGCCCTACAAGTTTAGATTAAGCTATGGAAAATTGCACCAGTGACTCATTCTGCCTGGTGACTCCTCATTTATGATGCTGAGAAATACAGCTCTGCTTGGAGATGATCTTTGTATGTGCAGGTACAAAGAGCAAGGATAAAGCATGCACAACATCATCTTGCAGATGAGAAGAGAGAAAACCTGCAACACATGTTGGTGTGATGGGACAGTGAAGTGCAGCAGACCTGACCTCTTCCCAGGGTCTGTCCAGATTTCAGTCTCTGTGAAATCATAGAACCACAACAGATCAATAACATCCCAGAAGCAGCTGTTGTGTATCTGAACAGCTGAGCAGTGCAGCCCATCTACTCAGAGTTTAGTACCTTAGTGTGCCCCAGCAGCACAGCATCAGGTGGAACAGGAGAGCTGAACAGGCAAGTGGTTATAGCATGGGGCCTGCAGAAGAGTGCTTCAAATCACAGACATAGAAAGAGAGGATTCATCAAAATGATTCTTAAAAAATAACAAGAAGTGGGGAAAGGTTTGGACAGCCCTTCCAAGCCCAAGAAGCAAAGAGTCATAGTCAAAGCCTTTGCAGTGTGCCTCAGAGCAAGGCTGCATGCTGTGGTTTCCCAGCAGCAGGGTCCTGTGCTGGTCAGTGCCTCACAGCAGTGGTCAGGAAAGCTGGGAGAGCATCGCTCAGGTGAAGGCAGGCAAGAAGGGTGGCAGGGCACCCAGCCCTGCCAGGATAGTGGGGACAGGGAAATGTGGTGGCAGCTGCTCCGCAGAGCAGGGAGGGAGCACCCAAGCACCGTAGAGCACTGCACTGGGGGTGGGAGCTGGGAAAAGCAGAGTGCTTTACCGGCTTCCACAAAAAGGGAATAAAACTGACAAAATGAGAGCCTTAATTGCAGAGTAGAGACTTATCATCCCCTCTGCTCTGTACCCCTGTGGGGATGTGCCACACAGATGTCTCTGACTGGGGTGGTTGCCAGCAGGGCTTTGCAGAGGCTTTGTCTCTGGGCTGTGCACTGGCAAAGAAATTATGGCTTTTATGTGCTCTCTAACTGCAATTGCAGCTCCAGCTTTATGTTCCTGCTTTGCTGGAAGACAGTTTGTTCCTCCTCTCCCTCATTTAGCCCTCCTGAGGAGCATAGGGGCATTATCACGGCCCAAATGACAGATGAGGAGAGAAAAGACTGATGAGTTAAAGCACAGATTTGACATTGGCAGCTGAGGTGAAGGTATCCCCATAACAGAGACAGGCATCATACCTGCAGGCAGAGTTTCTGGGAAACAAGAGAGCCAGAGGCAGCAGCTGCAGGGGAGGAATGTAACTGAGCCCACAGCATCACCATGTCCTTCCTTGGACACTTTCTGTGGTGCCTGGAGGAAGGTCACTCTCATGACAGCAGGAACTTTGGTCCTCCATACTGTTCAGCAAGACAGACAACTCGAAAGAAGGAGCACTTCAGTAGCCCCTGGGCATGTGAAATGAGCAGTTCAGCTGTCAGTGGGTAGAGATAAAGGTGCCCAAAGGACAGATGGTGTTGTGAAATTCATCCGTTTGTCAGAGGACAGCCCTGAACCACAGAACTTCTGAACTGCTCACATCTCTTTTTGAAGGGCTAGTTTTTCACTGAGAAGCAAACAGGCAAGTGTGACTCACTCAGACATGAGCTCGACCTGGGGGTCAGAGGGTGTCCCCTTATCACTGCCCCCAGTGTTTCCCTCAGCCTGAGCACATTTTGCAAGGCAAGGGCAGATAGCACTGCCACTTTTACCACCTTACCTTTAGGGTGAGAGGAGGTGAGGCACTAGTTAATTAATTCTGTTCTGTCTTGGAACAGGAGAAAAAAAAGGAAGTGTTGTTGTAGGTCCCCCTGAGAATTACTTATTTTGGAATATCTGGCAAATTGGAAACATTTGGCTTCAGATTAAGTGAAATGTTTATTAGGTGGAAATCAAGTAATTTCCCTTGGGAGGCATTTTCTACAAAAGCCAAAGGAATCAGACAGAATGGCTGGATTCCTGAAAGAGCGGAAACTGTTCCCGGGCTACAGAGAGAGGTGGTACCGCTTGGGCTAAGCGGTACTAAGCACCTGGCCTTGGAACCCACTTTGACCTAGTAGTTACTGGAAGTGAAGAGGAGCAGCTTCAGCAGAGACAGAGGGCAGAGTAGCCCCGGTACTGGTTGTTCATCATGTAGGAGAGAATCCCAGGTTCGTGTCCTTCTATTTGCCCTAATTACTCTTCCTCTTACAGGGTCCCAATCAACAAGCCATCAGATATGCTCCCTGTGTATTTCAGGCTTCTCTTCTGAAGCCATCCCCCATTTCTACAACAAAACCTAATGCAGACCCCCGGTAACTGAAGCACCTGGGCATCAGCCTTTGCCAAAGGAGGGGTCTCTTGGATGTGGGTCTCTCACACCAAAGGATCTTCTGCCCTAGTGGTTGGACTGGGAAACCCAACAGTAACTGCTAGCCAGTTCTGCATGGGAACCCAGTCTGAAAAATATGAAATATCCTGTTACAGAAACATCAGAAAATGGATCAGTCTACATTCAGCCATAGATAGACAAAACAATCTGCTTGTTTTTACATAAACTAATCAATCATTTTGAGCAATCGGGTACTGCAGTCTTTGGCAAAATTAAAACAAAATCTGGTAAGGTGGAGCAAAAGAAAGTAATATGCACATATTTCTGGATTTCATTTTTCTCATCTCTTTGCATTAATTATTCTTTCCTTTGGTCAGTGATGAAGATGGACACACTTTTTGACCACATGCAGCTTTGTTAGTAACATTTAAACAGGCAAACCACCTGTGTGCCAGAACCCAAAGTTGTGTGCTACCAGGCAGATGTGCAATGCTCCAAGAGACATGTGAGCAAAGCCTCCTATGTTCCAGTGGTATGTGGGGTCAACAAGGTTATTTGGGATCCATGAGGGTGCTGTAAATACTAGAGGGAAGAACAACCAGATTTTACATAAACAGTGTCAAGGTCCTTTTGTGTCAGCAGTCAGCACCTCAGAAAATTACCTCATGACAAAGTTTTCAGGGAGAGAAAGGTTCTGCACAGATTTCTAGCTTCCCTGACGCAAGTGCTTGCAACACACACTTACTGAACATGCTCTTCTTCAGGGCCAATTTATGCTTGTTTTAATATCCTTTCCAAAATATCTTACTGGGGTCATGGGAAGTGCTACGCAGCCAAGTCAAGTGACAAGCATCAGCATGTTGTCAGCATGTGAAAGCAAAAACAAACCTTTTTTAAAGGAATTAGAGAGTCTAGTGACTGAGCTAATCTGAAACAGTTCCAAGAAAAAATGCTTCTGGTAAAGGAGAGAAACTAGAAGGTTTTACCTGCAGTTACTCCCCAAGGTGAAACTCCTCTGCACCCCAGATGCAAAGCCAAGCACAGCAGAGACAGCAACAGGATGGACAAAGCAGGGATCTGGCATCAGAACCTGCTATTTCCAGACTACACTGATTAGTCCATCATTTCTAGCACAGCCTCTGACAAAGCCAGCTCCCCACGTTGCCTTTGCCATCTGTAAAATCAGGAGAACAGGTGGATTTTTCTTATTTCCAAACCAGTAATGACCAACCCTCACAAGCTGTACTGTATTCCCACGCCTGGGAGACAGAAAGGTACTACTGCCCCCACTTTGAAAAAGAGGAGCCAAGAATAGGTGAAATGTAACTGTTTGCCCAAATTCTCACATAAAACTGATGACAGAGCAGCTGGCTCAAAACCAGTTGTCCTGTCCCTAGGTCAGGACTTTAATTCTTAACACTTTCCTCCAAGCCTGACCTGAGATTTGGTCTAGAAGGTAAATACTGATGGCTGTGGGTGAGTTTTTTGTTTTTCTTACAGGACTGCAGTTCTTGAAATTTTCTTCATTAAGATCTCGGTCTCTGTTTATTTATGGGCAACAAAATTGCACACAGAGAAACTCAAGCATCCCACAGCTAGTATAATGTCAGTATCACTTGGAAATGAAGGCAGTCAGCATGCCAAAGCTTTAGAGGCATAATATTTTAGATTTGATTTCAGTCTATAATAGGATAAGACTACATAGAATTGGGTCGTAGAATCTCTTTAGCCAATTAAACTTCCCCAGAGGTTTTGGTTCTCTGGGGTGGGGTTTTATTCAAGCACTAAATATGCCTGTGACCAAATTCCCAAGAAAGGAACATCTCCTGAATGTGGAAAATACTAACACTATTTTTTGTTGGTGCTGTTGATCTTCAAACTCATTCTGCAGAGACAGAACAGAGCAATACCTTATCAGAACCTGTAAAACAATTTTCTTTCTTGCAAAGAATTTTGGAAATGGCCAAATTTTTTCAACCCTTAGTCTCCACTGAATGAGCCTCTGGAGCCTGTGTGCAAGTAAACCTCAGAGTAAATTATATTTTATACAGCAATAAAAACAGCTGCTATCTAGGAGTATAGTGGTTGTCACAACACCTCCAGTCATCTGCTAAAAATTTCAGCAATGATAAGGTAGAAGTCAGATCTCAGGCTAGCTGACTAATAGGATTTCCTTTCTGCAGACATTTTCAATAGCTTGAAATGTAATTTCAAATAGGCATAAAAAAAGTTTGCAAGTTTCCTATGAAGCAGAAATCCTGTAAGATTTTATTTCAGAAATGCTGATACATACAAAATATTAGATGCAGACCAGGACTTCAGTAGCTGTTGAGTAAAATGACCACAGCTGGGTCTTTTTCCAATATCATGGCTGCTCAGCACTGAATGAGGACAGCAAATGTATTTGGAAGTGAGCAACAACAAAACTGAAGAGTGACATCAGCCTCACGCAAGAACCAAATTTCCAGGTTCTAAGGAACAAAATAAGTCCTACCTCAGCCAGCCAGAGCATGCCAGCCTGACCACAGGGCAGCAGTTACTGGGCAAACCTCAGCAGCTTTGTTTCTGTGCAGTTCCCAGATCAAACATGTGATACAACAGGCAAGTTATCCAACACGAGACTGACAATTAAAATTTGTCAAACCACATATGTTTGTTTCCATGAAACATTTCTGCTTCAGCACATGCACATTTTCTAACTGCATCAGCTTTGTTGAAACATTCCTACTCGGTTCCTACTCAGCCTGTGGAAACAAGCTCTACTTAGTTCTGCTTGCTCCCAAAATTACAATTTCTTCTCATAAAAGCTACAGGACAGCTGTGATTAGGACCTTATCAAGATCCTTTGTGCATGCAAATGGACAGGCTAATTCTGTTACTGTTATTCATCAGCCGTAGCAAATTGTGTACATGTGCTCTCTTAAGCAGCTTGTCACGGTACTTAGAAACACACTGGCCCACACTAAACTGACCAGCTCTGCAACCCTTCATTAACTCCTGTGGAATCATAACCTAGCACAGATAGGTGCTGTTCAGAGCAGAGCCACAGAGATCAACTCCGTTTTGGAAACAGGCACCTGCACAGCCCATAAAAGCACAGCTAAGAAAGGAAAGCATGTTCCAATTAATCACTAATGACTGACTTTCCTTTGTGTTGAACAGACTATGCTGAACAAAGCAAACCTAGAGCTTGGAGTATTTAAACAAAAGCACGTAGTAGTGCGTTGAGAGCCTATAAAAGGAAGCAATATATAAGAAATCACATTTCTGCATGTTTTCACAGTACCACCTAGGAATGCACAGTACTGGGTACAGATCCAATATTGGGGCCATGGAGATCTCACACCTCAGTAGGCAACCTAGAAGGCATCAGATACTCTGCAATTTACTGAATTCTCTATTAGAGAGAATACAGTTCTTTCTGTATAACAGAAAACCCAGTCACTTCAGTCACTTTGGTTCCCACAATCAAAGAGGTCCATCAGTGTGTGAATACCATCAGGTCCCCACTGTCACAACAGTCCTCGCCAAGTCACTGTTGGCCATCAGGATGCTGGTACCCAGAGTAAAGACAGAAACATCGGGACAAAGTGATAGGGTCTCCTAGATACATGATTACATCTTCTCATATGGTATGGGTGGCTACAAGCAGAGTGTGCTCAATGATCTGCCCCCTTATGAGCAGCCCTCAGCCCAACTTAGGCAGAGTAGCCTAAATAGATGTGCCCAAGCACAGAACATCCCAGGAGATGGCCTCCAAACCCACACTGAGGTGACATCAGGGTGCTTTTCAAGGAGTCCTTCAGCTATGGTGTCACTTACACCTCTGAGTTCTCTTTGGAGCAGGGATTGTTTCCCATATGTAACTTGTATCAGGTTTGAAGCCTCTGGGTGTCACTGACATGGGGGTGACTTGGACCAAGAAGACCTTGGTCCAAGTAACTTCTAGTAACTTGTACTAGGTGCGATTAAGTAGATGCGTAAATGCACTGAAGAAATCACTGTGGCTCATTGCTGAGCAGGGGACAGATTTACTGACCTGTGCTCATCTGTACAACCCACGTAGCAGGCATAATGCTTCATCCAGAAGATAGAGCCACCATGAGAGATTTTCTCTTCCACAAGTTCAAACTTAGAAGAGTTAAAACAAAAAGGACCTCTGCCCCAGCTGCATAAATAAGAATATTTCCACTCAGAACAGAACTGAAATGGAGGTTAGATAAGCAAGGCCTTGGCAGCAGGAAAAACAAACAAAGCCAGTCCCTGCTACGCCCACTGAGAAGCAGCTTGTTTTGCCATGAAGCAGTTTGTCACACACGATCTGCAATGACTCACTGGCAGGCAAGAGCAACCCAGCTAGGTTTCTGTGAGCTCAGACAGGCGGAGAAATGGCTCCTGGTTAAGATGTTTCCAGTGCTGTGAAAGGAGGGCAAAGCTGCAGCCCATCCAGGCACACCACCAGGCAGATGTTCCCTGGGCAGAGGGCTAACCTGGAGGCTACCCTGGTTCCAATACACCATGTCAGTTGGGAACAGGAAGCCAGTTTAATCAGGCCATGTAATTCTCTGGCAATCCTCACTTCCCTTAAAGAGGTTTTCCACTAATAACAGTCCAGCTTGGCTCAGACAGTAGCGGGAAGCTGGGGTTCTTCTGCTGAGGTCTCAACACTGAGTTGAAAACAAGAGATGTATCAGACCTAGGCAGACATCAGAGCACTGACCTCCACACACCTCTCTAAGGGATCCCAGAGGTTTAGGAGAGAGCTCTGAGCTTGCCCCAACGCCCTCACAGAAATTACACTATTCACAGTCACTCACGGAGGAGCTTCAGCCCAGCAGCCTCATGCTGCTGACAGCAGCAGCACGGCTGTGCTGAGCCCAGCTGCACCCACTAACCTCCTCTGCCCTCTGGGACACCTTGCCGTTTTTACCTTGGGTAGGCTGGCTGATGAATAGCTCCTTGACTGAAGGGATGATTCAGATACAGCTCTACCAAGAAGAAACTCTTGTGCTATGACAGCCACACAGAATGCAGCATCTCTGTTTTGTTGTTCAAGTGTCCTTTCCCCTCCTGCACTTCCCTCAGCTTTCTCCCTCTAATTTTATTCCCAGAGCCGAGCGATTGCTTTTAACAAAGATGGTTGAGTCATTTCCCAGCTCTGATGTGCCATCTACCAAATGCTTCAGATGACTGATGTCTTAAGAAGGAATCCAGCCTGTTCCCTTGCTGCACATCTTAAAGCCGCCAAAATGGAGCAATTATACCTAATTTCTGTGACAAAGAACAAGAAGTCCTGTCATTATCACAGCTTCCCCTTGGAAAGGCAGTGGGTGAGAGAAGGAAATACATGATCAGTGTCACAACAATAACAGGCTGATGCATGCCATGAACCGCAACCGGCTGTGAGTCTGCATTAGGAAGGTGTCTCTTCTTGCAGGAAAATAATAAAGCCTGAGAGACTGACCTGGGCATTACAGGAAGGTACCACTCTTCAGTGGTGGGCCCAAGGGAGCAGTGGTGTCCCTGCAGAAGACCCTCTGCCAGACAGCTGCCACTACACCTGTGGCCGGACTCTGGGCTCTCAGTACGGACTCCAGAGGACATTAGGCATGGAACATTTGACTCCCCACACCATGCAGCATGGGCTCAGCAGAGCATACACAGCACCTCCAGAACAGGCAAGGCAGCTCTCCGGGGAGGTGCATGACTCTGCTCTGACTTGTCAACACAACATCCACCTCTAACAGGGACAAAATTCTGTCAGACAGCTGCCAAGTAACCTTTGTATAAGGCTACAGAACATTTCTCTGTGGCTTCACATCCACCGCAGGGGAAAATGTGTACCTTTGGCTTTTATTCCCTCCTATACATAGTCCCATAAGGGATGCTGAAGGTTAAGAGAGGAATGGCCGTACCCCAGGCAACACTGGCATCACTTTTTTTCGTGGATTTTGGCAAGGCAGTGTAGACAGCACCTTGCTGGGTACTTCCCTGACTACCTCAAGCAACCAAAGCCACACAGTGCATCCCTCCCTCCCCACACTCCTCGTGTTCATCCCCGTAACTCCCACACCCTTTCTCTGGCACTGGTTTCTCATGGAGGTAACTGATAGGCTGCTGCCTGGCTCAGAAGACCCCTGACATGCTCCAGTATGCCTCACAGCAGTGATGAGTCCTTCCCTGGGAACCAAGAGAGGAGGCAGCAGGCCCTGTTCTCTACGCAAGATTCATGTGCAGCAGGTTGGAGACCTCCAGCTTTGTTCAGCCATAGTGTGAGCCTGACAGATGAAGGAAGAACAAGTAGAAGAGAAAAGGCAAGTGGGCAAGTCACGCTTCTCAGACCTGAGCTTCTTTGCATGTCCCTTGTGTCTGAATGCATAAATAATACTTAGAACTTGGACACCATCACAAATTTCAACAAGAACACAGAAAATCTTTCACTTGCCTGACCACTCCCTTTGCAGGGGGTCTGTACCACTCCAAATTTTCCCTTCCTTCTTTCCCACCTCATTTTCTCTGCCCTCTCATTCTGCTCCCCACCCTTCTCTCTTTTCACAGCCTATAACTCTTCCAACTCATCACATGGACTCCTAAAACCCAGGATCCGTTACACCTGAATCAAGCGCTTTCTGTCTCATGGCTCCTTTCTCATGAGCCCAGCAAAGCCCCTTCCCCCACTGACTGCTGTCTCCAGTCAACACAGACGTGTTGCACACCAGTCAACCACTACCAACCACTGCTCCTCATCCTTTGCTGTTCTAAGTTCAAACCAAAACAATGTAACCGTGCAAGTCCGAAGCATATTTTCCTGCTCCCATCTAACAAGAGTTAGATGCTGTGATTTGCTAAGATCTGATCCTGAAAGTCAAAGACCAGAGAGACCTCAGTTCTCCCAGTCATTTCCCGGCACTCAGCCTTCCAACTCTTGACTGGGTCCAAACAAAACAAACCAATGAGAAGGGCTTGAGCCTGCCCTTTTACTGATCCAACACTTTATATTGCTGAAACAAAAGTGTAAGTGAGAGCAGAATAAAGGTAAGGACCTACACTCAAGGGTCTGGGAAGCTGCATACTATTTGTATTGTTGGCAGGAGACTGGCTTTATAAGTAAGTCCGCCCATGCTTATGTTTTCAGGTTTGAGCCTAGCCTATATTCCTTGGAAAAAAGCCATGCACACCTTCCCATCCACAAAGGAGAGTCCCAGGAAACAGCTCTTTCAGGCATTTTGGTTTTTTTAGCAGTATGAATACCCTTGGACAAAACTCATCATTACTCTGTGGCAGGGTCACTGATCCAGCCTTGCCAAAAGTACAGCAAAATCTTCTTTAAATTTGAGTGCTTGTCTCCCCAGAGCAAGTCTCTGCCTCAGACACCTCTGCCTGTCAACTCATTTCTCTGTTGTCATCCGAAAAAAGGAATAACAAGTGAAAATCACAAACCAGTGTGGCCTGGGAAAATTCTGACAGCTTGACAAAGGAAAGCAGAGGAAGTATCTACTTGTTTATACATTTTCAGATCTTTGAATAAAGATTCCCCTGAAAAAACATCGTGACTTCCTCTAACCAGATGAAGAAAAGAAGATGTCAGATTGTATCTCATCAGATTTTCTGGTGTAGATGCTAAACCAGGTATTTAGATGGATGATGCCATTCAATGACAGTAATGTCCCTTCTGAGAAGCACTACCTGCACTTAAAAACACAGACTAAACCAAACCCACTGAAAGAACAGAGTGTACAGAAACTACGTACCACCCACTCAGCCTTACAGATGCAAAACAACTGAACCCACAAGGAAGAAAACAAACAGGGAAGGCAGCCGGAGCACAATGCCTGGCTCAGGCAGCAGCAACTAAGCAGCAGCTGTATCACAGAGGTGGGTAAATGGCTGCACAAACACAGCCCTGAGCATGTGGTCCCCCGTGACACCCCAGAGGCCCCTCTGGAGCTGCCAGGGGTCCCAACTGCCTCCTGCTCTAGCACACTTCTCTAGCACCAGGGTTTATTTCTCAATATGGTACACACTTGCAGAGCTGTAGTGCCCCAGACTCCCTCGAGTACAGCAAGTGCATGCTTGGCCCCTGTTACTTCAGACACTTCAGGAAGGGCAGCAAGACTAATATGGGAAATGGAAGGGAAAGCTGAAAAGGGAACACGTTAGATCTCAACAAAGAGCACAACAATAGGATTACGTGCAGTCAGCAAAGGACAGAGCAAGGGAATTTTTCCTTGGGTATTTAGACACAAAACAAACCCTGATGAAGCTGGTCAAGCAGTGCAAGAGTCTCTTGGAGAGGCTGTGAATTCACCATTAATGAAGATACTCAGTAATCAGCCAGATGTGGCCCCAAGCAGCTTTGCAGTTGGTCTTGCTTTGAGTGGATGGAAGGTCCGGGTGATCTTCAGAGATCTCTTCCAGTCCAAATTAAATTCTACAATGTGTTTAATCAAAAGCTACCATTAAGCGTTGGAATAAAACAGGACCTTGCGAATGGCTATTCACAGTACTTAGGAAGAGAACTGTGATCGGGGGAAAAATTGAATGCAGAACAATTTGGAAATATTCTGTTATTAAAATAAACTTGATCAAGTAGGTTTTACTGAAATCACAGGCCCGTCATATGCCTGACATTCCTGATACTGCTGGATGCATCCAGAATGGGAAAGCCAGACTGAGGGGGAAAGCAGAAGCACCTGTCTCCACCTTCAAGAGATGTCTTTCCTGCCCACCATGCTTTGCATGTTGGAGAGGCGAGGGTAAGGATCCGCCCTAGGAAGAGGCAGCTCCCTGTCCAGTGCCGGCAGGTTCTGGCAGGCAGGAGTGACCTCTCCTGGAGACTGCCAGCCCAGTAGTCCTGCTCCGGGGACGGCAGGAGCCCAGCCTCATGCTCTGGTTGCCTCTGTTTGGCCAGAGTGCAAGAGAGAGGCCCCTGACAAACCTCTGCATGCACCCCAGCGTCAACCCCCAAGACACACTTAACAGCAGCCACCCCCCATAACATTGTCAGCCTGCAGAGAAACACATCTTTTGGAAGCACCTCTGTTTTGTATTTGGCATGAGCAGGATTACCTGATAATGAAGTGCTCTCTATTTCATCCACAAATACAGTTCTTTAAGTAGATTTGGTACAAAGGATATTTAAATCTGCAGGACCTATTCCAGTTAACCTGTCTTTGGAACAGGATGAAATGCAGAAAAGTGACTGTAGAGGACAGTGGCAGTTATTAAAAGTAGTGACCTAATTAGTCACACAATTATATATTTACAGAAAGATTAGAGTTGGGAGGGACTTCTGGAAGTCATCTCACCCAAGCTCCGGCACGAACAGGTATGATTAGGTGGTGAAGCTTCTCAGGGACTTGTCTGGTTCAGTTTTAGTATCTGCAGAGACAAAAATTCCACTTTCTCTCTAGGAAAGGTGCTTATCTTTTTATGGGATCAGGTCTTATTAAAACACAGTCCCATATTTGGTGACATCACTAATTTATTCTATGTAGATAACTCTATCAGTACATTTATATCAGGAGTCATTTCGCAGCCTCACTTGACACTGTCACATGAAAACAACAATCTACAGCATTAGTATTGCTCATGGAAAGCAGGTAGCACTAACCATGATAGAAAAATGGTGAGCTTGGAAAGACAAGGAGCCTCCTCAGACGTACAGGCCCACCTAAAACCCTGTCCAACATGACAAATCAATTTGTACATTATAATGGTTAATGCATCCGAATTTGGCTCCCTCATATGGTAGTAAAGGATGGTGAGGGTTACATGGGTACAGTGGAAGACAGTGCCTTGAAAAATAGCATCTCCATGAGGGATGACTAAAATCTGACTCTATGCAATGGTCATGGTACATAGTTAAACATGATCCTATTGCTAGAACAAATGTGATTCTTGGACCTACAAGTACGAAAATATCCTGCAATAGCAGAGAGGTGGCATTATCTTAGTATACACTGCAGTTGAAACAGCAGCAGAAAATACTCCACTATATCAAAAGAGAATGTGTAGTTTTATGTCAGTGCTCACAGTTTAAAAACAACACAGAAATGGTCAAGAGTTCAGGGAAGAGCTTCAAGAAAGATACAGCATCTGGAAAACATACTTCTAGCAAGAATCTTAAGAAGGTCAATCCAAGTTTACCCAACAGAAGGTCAAAAGATGATTTGAGCACTGTCTATAATTGCCGGCACCAGAAAAAATTATAAGAAATAGGGCTTTTTAATCAGGTAGAGAAAAACAAAAACAAACAAGGAATACAATTTGATGCAGTGGTTGGAAGCCAAGCAAATTCAGAGGAACTATAGGGAGCATTGTTTAACAAAAGCCATTAACTATTAGAACCACTTATGTAGGAATGGGATAAGATCCCACAGTTTGAGGTCTTGAACCGAAGACAAAACAGCCTTTTTTCAAAGATACAATGCATCTCAAGAAATGTTGGAGCAGAAATTATTGGGTGAGATTTATTGTCAGAACAGATAATCATAAAGATCCCTCTGGTCTTAAAAATATGAAAAGTGCCCAGGAAGAACAGAAAAGACCTTTGAAAGCACTGAAATACATCAGAACAAATTGTTCTATGTTATGAAACAGATTCTGATTACTATTAGAAGTTGCAAAAGAAAGTGAAATCTTTTTGAAAGCCACAATTTCTTTAACAAATATTAAAAATCCAGTGAGGAAGTCCTTCATGTAGCTGCCAACAACTGAAGAAAAGAGGAAGGACATCTGTAGAAAACAAAAAAGAGGTCACAGAAGTATTCCTTTTCTGCAAAACTTGAGTGTAAATGTAGATTAATTTTGGTGCAACTGAGAGCAGCACCTGGCCTCTCGTTTTAAACAAATAAGGCAGAGTTTTGTACTCTCATAAAATCAAACACAGAAAACAAAGGAAGGTGTAAAAATTACAGTCTAGAGATTGCTCAACGTTGTTGAGTTTGCTCTACCCAGTTTTTGCAAGCTGGCCTTGTGCCTTGTGTTTTTGTATATTTGCAGAGGCTTTGTGGGTGCAGAATACCACCAAACCAGCCACTTTGTGCTGGTGCCAGTGGCAGTGCGCAGTTGCAGGCTGCGAGAGAGACTCAAGCTCTGGCAGAGGATTGCCTGGGAAGCGCTGTTTTGATGTGAAACCAGATGGTATTCCAGTGGTGATTTGCTTTGAGATTTCTGGGTTTGCTCAAATCCAGGAAACTCGGGAGGAGGGAAACCATAAGCAGATGAAAACATACCCAACTAACAAACAGAGTTTGCACAAGCTCCCCTGCACACAGTCTGGGGAGAGATGTAACCCCGGCCTTTCCCACTGGAGCCACACTGGGACCCAGGCACGGAGGAGACGTGCTGTGAGCGAGGACATGCAGACAGTGGGAGACCTGCAAACCCAGCTCCTTGGGCAGACGGGAAAGGAAACAGGAATTCAAAACAAAATAATGCTTTACAGAAGATGGGTTTTTTTCTAAAACAAATCCCAGCAACCACCAGCTGGTTCTCATTTCAGTCTACAGACAAATAGATTTCCAGCAGAAAAGCAGCAACAGATGCCTCAGTGCTGCTCTGCAGGAAGCAGAGGAAATTATCCACATGCAACTCACCCTTGGGACCTACAACCCAGGAGGCTGCGCCATCCCAATGCCTACTGCTGTTTCTCTTCCAGCCCTAGGTGCATCCCTCTGGGGCATCACAGGGCCTGGCTGTGCTGTGGAAGCTGGAATAAAGGCTGTCCTTTCCTTTCACATCCTCAGAACTGCTCACAGCTGGGGAAGTGTGCAGGGAGGCACAAGAAGAGAGCTGGGACAGACAAGGCAAGACTTTCGCAGGCATCCCCAGGAGGGAGGACGGGGCCTGTGCTGACCTCTCAGTGGTCTTTTGGGGACAGAAAGCAAAGATTATCTGCCATTTACAGGTTTTACCTACTCAAGTCTCCATGGTTTTTCACAACTTAGGTGCAAGGGAGAAGAGCTGAGGTCCACAGCCTTTCAGGAAGCATGTCACCTCCCTTCACGTGCACCTTAATCTGTGTGAGAAAGCCCCTTGAAACCAGATCCGCACAGGCTCTGCTGGATTTGCCCTGAGAGCTTCTCTGCTTGGTCTGCAAGACTGACCACAAGGGTTCAAGTTGCATCAAGTGACACACAGGAGCCCTGGGACACAGCCCAGGCATCCAAGTCAAGGACCCCCTGCCTGGGGCTTACCGTCTCTCATGCAACCATCCCATCCTCAGCCGTAGGGGTCTGCCTGATAGAGCAGCAGCAGCCTGGGCAGCTTCAGCCATAAAACCAGCAGTGAGAAGCCAAGTAGGTAGGGAATTGGCTTTGTAAGGTGGTTGCACATTTCCAAGGACCACCCCTGTGCCAAGAAGAAGGCCAGAGCTACTTTCATGGCTTTTACAAAACCTGCAAAATCCTCTCTCCAAGGAGGTGTATATAAGGAAGCTGCACTGGTGGATTAGTTGCAGCAGAGCCTTGAGGAGGAGGCAACAGGTGGATTGAGGCTGGGACAGAACATACGTGTGTGTGCTGCAGAGGCAACCTCAGAACGGGCTAGCCCACCATTCCTGCTCCTCAGGGCTCTTCCTGGGGCAGCTGGCTGTAGGGGTGCTGCAAGGTTGTTTGATGCCTGCTGGAGCTGGGGTCAAATGAGAAACAATATGGGTAGGGATTAGCACAGTGGGTTCTGTGTCATTGCCTCTTGTGAGGGTGGGCTCCTATGTGTTTTCCAGCCGTTCCCATCCATGCCACGGTCACGTGCTAAGCCTAGATCTTAAGCTTCCTGGGATGGACTCCATGTGAATTTGTGTATAAAACAAAGGGACAGCACATACATGCTTTATATAAACAGATATTGGAGTAAGGAACTCTGCTACAGTTAACATTTCTGCAGGTCAACCCGAGTCCTTGTTATGATTGCAAATGGTTTTTCAAGTGCAGCTCTTGCTGTCAAGGAATGTGCGTTTTAAATATCTGTAACATATCGTGCACAGATAGATCGCTGGGTCAACAGTGCACATGCACATACACACTCAGTACTCCAGTATTACCTGCTGACATTCACCTCGCGCTCTCTCCTGATCAGCAGTCTTCCAAAAGCCAGAACACTTCTCAGGCATCCGGTTTGGAGAGCAACCTGGACTTGCTAGCTAATGTCACAGCAGCTTCTTGTGACAAATCAAGAGGATTGATTGGCTTTCTGTGGTCCTGGAAAAGCAGCTTATGGTTTCTGTCAGACTAAACAGTCCAGTTTCTCTGACTGTTCCCACCACCTTACAACTACCCGGCACAGAAAGCTGACAGTCCTGGTGAGGGAGAGGGCCACAGAGGAGCATGAGATTAGCAGGCAGTAATTCTTGCACTTGTTTAGAGCTGGACTAAAAATAGAGGTTCTTGAACCCATTTCACCGTAAAAAGCCTGCATAATTCAGACAAGTTTTACCAGTAAATTGCAGCTGCAAAGGAAAAACCCCACAGCCTTAAAAGGTCTTTGGAAGCCCATCCAAAACAATGTTCTGTCCAAGTGCCCTGTATGAGAGGGTGGTGGAGGACAGGGTGGGAACTCAGATGCTAAAGACAGCTCTAGCCTGTCGGGAAAAGAGCAAACTTTGCCCCCCATCTCTGGTGTGTGCCTGCCACCAGAACAGCATGTCCGAGTGCTCTGGGCCCAGGGCAAGAGGCAGCCCTTTGCTTATTCATTTCTGTACTGCCACCCCAGAACATGCGCACACTCTGTACTGCCTCTGCCCTGGGAACTGACTTCAAGGGAACTGCGGGAAATGAGGAGGAATCTTTTCTTACCAGACTGCAATGCAAGCCTTTTAAGATGAGTTCTACCCCTGTATTTATATAAATATCCAAAGACAAAACCAAACATTAAGTCCATTTGCAAAAAAACCTAAACAAATACAACCCCCAGATACACGGACCTTGCTCCCCTCATTGTTCAGGTAAAATCTCCCCTTTGTTTCTGCAACACTGAGTGTAAGGAGTTGACATTCTCCACCAGTCTCCTGCCTTCAAGTGTCAGTTCTGGTTTCCTCTCCTTTTATCCTTAAGTCTCTGCTTGCTTCCTCCTTCCTTCTCACAGTCTGCTCAACACAAAACAGAGGCTGTGACCTTCTGCAGATGGTGTAGTCAAAGACAAATTCTGGCAGAGCTCATCCCTTCTCGTTTGGCCTGTAAAGAGTTTCCCCACAAGTATTCAGTTTTATTTCATCAGCTACCACTTTTAGATGTTCAGAGATGCAAACTTTCTTTTAATGCTAAATGTTTAACCCTCTACTTAAATTCAATATCTCGAATGCCCCCTCACTAGGTGAGGAGCTGCACCTATCCCTGAAAATGCAGAGGAGAGAATTCAGCTGAGCCAAGATGAAAAAGGTGGGTTTATTCTCCAGCTGAAAGCATCGCAGCACTTTTAGTAGTCATGAGAATGCCCAAGCTTTACTACATAACACACATATCAATGCTGACTTCCATGAAAAAACTGCATCAGAGTAAATCCATCTTTGTAGTGAGTAGGAATAGCTGTGACAAGGCAGTTGGCACTTCAGGCTCTGAACTCAGGAGCGCACGAGTGAAAGGGCATCTGTGACTCAAACCTGTTGGTAAGATCATAAAATGTCCTTTCCAGCTTTCCCTGAAACTATTTGGACTGCTGCCTGACACTCCTGACACCAGCACTCCCTGAGACGGGGATGCTTTCATCTGTATTTGCACAGGGGAATTTATTGAACTATTAAATCAGCAGCAGCTCCCCCAAGGCTCCAGCTGGCACAACAAGTAAGGCACCAAGGCAGGAAGCAGCCAAGAAAGTGGGGCAGTGAGCCAGGAGCATCTGCCTCCTCCATGGGACTTCAGGTGCCATCCCTGCTCTCAGCAGCTTGGTCTCTGACGTGTCCTGGGCACACTGTTGTGGTGCAGGGCCTGGAGTCATGTGAGCAAAAATGCTGCTGGGGTTTCCCATTTAGGCCTGCAGCAACATCAGAGAGACAGGTGCACTTACAGAAGGCAGATCCAATTTTTCCATTAAAGATCCACCTAGAAATAATGGGGGAAGCCCAGGCAGGGAAAACAAGCATGATGACATTCGGCAAAGCTCCTCCACTTTCATGATAAATTAATTAGTCTGGAGGCAGCGAGCAGAAGCATCCCCAGCTTGCTGCAGCAGAGTGAGTCATCCCCTACTCTTTCCACTGTTTAAAGACTGCCCTCCTCAACAGCCAAACACATCTGTGGAAACAGAGGGAAACAGAATTGACAGGAACTAGTAGGTAAGGGCTGCCATTTGGTTTTGGCTGGAACCCTTACACAATCAAATTAAACGAGTCGTGTTTAATTCGAAAGTTGTAACTGCCCTACTGGTGTTGAGAGGATGACACACAACTGGTAAGTCAGGGTTATTGGCATTTTCCAGGCAGCAAACAACAGGTCACAAGACCCTGACAGTGCATGGATGGACCTCAACAGTAGCCACAAGGATTGTCTAGTCAGCCTTCAAACTTGACGTAATTAGAAATATGATCTGCCTGCTCACCTCCGGCCAAGTCTTCTTCCTCTCACAAAGACAGTGAAATAAAATAGGGAGAAAAAGATTGGCTAATATGTCTTGAAGGCTTGTTTTCATCTGCACTTTAACATGTCTGATGGGTTCTGTTGCTACCAGGATATACCCTTTTAAATAAAAAAGAATCAAGAACTTAGCAACATTGTGAAAATTCCCATATCATCCTGAAATGTTTGTTGTGACTATCAAAACATATGAACATATATTTTGCACATTGTAAAACGTATAACGGTCTCAGGTCAGGAGAGAGAGAAAAATGGATTGGTACCATTGTATTCTTGATTAAATGCAACAATTCCGCCCATCACAGCAAAGAATTTATCATTATTATGCTGATGCAGGGCCAGGATCATGGATCCCAGACTGTCTCAGGTATCACACACTCAACATGCTTTCTGCATAGTACTGCTCATGCACCCCTTCTGATCTGCATTTCAGATGCCTGGTTTTGAACACAAGAGATATAAATAGATCAAGGCCAGATCAAGTGGTCTTCAAAGTCACTATGACAAGTGCTGGAGGACAGCAATGCACCATGAATGTAGCAATATTTTCCTAAATTTCTCCTATGGCAACTTCTATCAGACCCCAATATCTCTCATGTTACCCTCCACCCTTCTGTTAGGGCTTTCTCCCTTGCCTGCTGCCCCTTGCCCAGAGTAGTCAGGCTGTAGGTCACCATACATATTATTCCTAAGATATGTTAAAATTGATTTAGAATTGATGAAAGATGACAGCCCCAGAGTCCAAGACAGCAATAGGGCAAGCTGCCCAGGTACTGCCTGGTATCAAAATTTCTCCAGGGAAAAGGGGCATTTAACCTTTTAAATAATTAATCATTTAATCTTCAGCCTGCTCCAGGTTTCCTTCCCTGGGAATGCCAATTAATGTTCAATATGGCATTTCCTGAAATATAACTTTGAACAGTTTATGAACTTGGCAAAGATGGTGAACTCACCAGAGACTGCTGCCAAAAAGATTTTTGCCTTTTCTTTTATACCCCTGTTACACCTTTTTACAACTTCATTATTCTTAGTGCTTTTTGCCTACATTCTTGGACTTGTTTGTTCAGCAAGGAGACTCAACATCATAGAAACTTCATAGGTAGGCGTTAGTGTGCCCCAGACCCCAAGGTCCTCTCCAGAACACATTCTGTAAACCAAGATAGAGCCATCCAGGAGAGGGTTCCTTCGGGAGGGGGGCTCACTTGAGCCTCTCATTGGGGAATCTTTGATAGATATGCTAATTAGTAAAACCTATAATGTTATACCAGATCTTTTGGGGGTGTGCATTGCAGTGTGCATTGAGGTGCATTTGACCTGGACGTGGTGCACCTAAGGATCCTTAAAATAAATACCAAGGTAAAATCCCTTTTTCCCTTCTAACCATGTTTGACTCTTGATTTCCAGACCAGGAGAAGGCATCAAGACCACAGAGTGGCCATGAGACTGTCAGCAAGGATTTTTGAACACAATTAGCTAGGGTCATGTTCTAAGCAGTGACTCAGAAATGAGTGGCTCTCTAACCTTTTTGCCAACCTTGCTTCTTTGCCTCCTAATGATTGCTAAATTGAATCTGAAGCAACCCCACTGATGACAGGAACAAGAGCTCTGATTCCTGGGAACAAGTGTTGATGACAGAGGACTCACCGGTTTAGTAAAGCACTGGTTCCTGGGCTGTGCTCCATCAGATGAATGTTTCCTTATTATGTCCCCAAAATCCCCTGGGCAGGAGAAGATGCAGCAGAAGCACACTCAGTTATTTTTCAGAGACTTTCCCCTCCAGGCTGTCAAAGATCTGAAGAAGCTGGCAACCAGCCCACACTTATTCTGATAAATGCTATTTGCAACTAAAAAAGGATTAAAATAGCCTCTGAAAGCTTGTCTGAAGGGGAACAAGCAGTCTTCTTCAGAGATGCCATTAGCAGGAAGATATGGAGAGGACTATTCTGGGGGCTGCTTATTTTTGGCTTTCACCCCATTTTGTCATTTGCCCTGGCCAAATATAAGGAATAAGGAAATTATAATTAGCACTTGGGGCACTGTCGATGGGAGCAGCAAACAGGGCACGGCCAAAATCCAAACTCTGGTTTCCTCTGCTTCTTCTTCCATTCCCCTCCCCATGATATGGACCCAGGGAATCTGAGCTTTGGCCACTGTGTCCACCAGACAGCATGGATTCTCCATTTACCACAAAATGGTGTTATATCAGGAGCTAGGCAATGGCCATCTTTTTTGCCTGCCTGATCCTGTTCTTAGTCTTGTGGATATCCAAATCTTCCCCTCACAGCTATCTGGAAGTGAGAGAAATGCAGAAGTTTCAAGGGAGAAATTTTAAGGGTTGACAGAAGGAAAGTGCCAATTCTCCATTACATTTTTAATCACTAAATAGCCATATACAATTAAATGGTCAAATTGGGAGGAAGAGATGAGCTGATGCTGTGAGAAGAGGGGTGCACAGTGAAAAAAAATAATGGAGCCTTTGGTCTTAGAAGATAAGCTGGGTGGCAGTGGTAGGTCAGTGGTTTTTGGATTTCCAAAAGCTCATCCCACCTCTGTACAACAGTAGCTGACAACAGTGGTGGGAGCTTTGCCATGCACTACACTGGGAGAAGAGTGAGTCTCTTGGCCCAATATCCACCACAAATGCAGGAGCTTTTGCTGTTTCCAGAGTTAGCTGTCCTAGCTCGGCTCTCCAAATTAATGCTTCTCACATGGAACAACCCCACCAGATCCCAGACATCACTAAAGAGAGGAAGATGGGGATCCTGTCTCCACCTGATGAGCTGATTGGTCTGTATGCTCACCTCCTCAGCACCATGAGGCCCCCTGGCCAGCAGACCAGATGCCCATTTCAATCTCAACAAACTGCTTGTTACCTCTTCCAAGCCTCCTGGGGGTCAGTGTGCCTCTTCAGACATCACAGGTCACAGACAGAGCAATATGTTTGGGCTGCACGGTGAGGTGAGATGCAGTCTAAGTCTATTCACTTAGAATAATCCCAGAGTTTCGTACCCCTACTGCAGCTGGGACCTAGGACATCAGCTTTGCTCTTAATCGTTCACGTCCTGTTCCTGCAGCACCCCAAAGTTGTTGCAGGTTTTATCCTCCATGCTATAGGTCTGAAGTTAGTTTGCAATGAATGCACTGTGTGCAGGGAGTGGTCTGTGACCTGTGGTAGGAGGGATGCAGGAGTCAGGCAGGAAATTCTTCCAGACATCAGGGTACCCCACTCAATGGCAATTCTTCTTTAAGGTACACTATGACTCAACAGCTTTGCTATCTTTCCCAGTTTTCTACAGTCTCCAGACTCTTCCTAGGCTACAGGAGTCTGTAGTAAGCCTACATTAACAGCCTTTCCTTCTCTTGGTTATATTCTGATAATCATCAAGCCATGAAAAAAATTCAGTTATAGCTGAAACTGGTACCCAACCCAAGGTGGCAAGCTTACTACTGCTTAATAGCAATAGCCTCCTCCTTCCATGTAAATATATTTTTGCATTGAAAGACTTGTGCTTTACATATTTATTAGTTAATTACAAATAAGGAATGAGAAAATTAATCCTGTATATGCAATGAATCATAAATTAGTATATTATCCCTTAAGAGCATTATGGGTAACTGTAAGGAACTTGCAAGAAATTAGCTGTCTGTTTTGTACATCTTCATAATCCTTGCCTTCCTCCTCCACATGTTTGCTGACATGATTCTGTGCACAGTCTTCCTTTTGGTATAGATTTGCAGCTTGTGGATCTTTGCACTGGAGTTCACAATACTCTGCTCCACTGACTGATCTACTAGGATCCTTGCAGTCTTCCTTAGAAATTTACATTAACCCCTGTATAAAGATTAAGGAAGTCAAAAGGCCATTAGTTTTCTGTTGCCTTTCAGTTAACAGGAATAAATTTACAAAGAGCCATGGTTCATAAAAGGAGTAAACAGCACGGGTTGTTTCAAAACTTCCTTGTCTCCCTCTGATATGAAACTGCTAGAAAGTCATGATTATTTTTTAATAGTTGGTGCATTTCCCCTCTCTTTTCCCAGCTTCCAAGAAAACTGAAATCCCACTTTAATGCTCTTTCTTTCCATAACAGGATGTGTGGAAAGTGTTACAGAAGCAAAAGCAGAGATATTTGCCAGACCAGGGGCTTCCAGGAGCCAAGATAGTAAGAAAAAATCCTGAACTAGCATAAGATTTACAGTCAAATTGCCAGAGCTGGGACTCAGAGCTGACTTACAGTGACATGAGTTACAGTGACATGAGTTACCATAAGTAACCAGCCACGCACACAGGACGAGCCAGGATTGTTGCAAGGCAAATGTTATTAAGCTTAGCCTGTGATGAAAGGCAGTAAGATGATCTGCTCATCCTGGGCTGTAGCACGTACACTCAGACAGCTGCCCCAGCTCAGCAGCTGCGCTGGGACTTGCAATGGCACGGCAGAGCCAGGGAGCGTGGGAGCCCTTTGGAACCCCGAGCCCTTCAAAGCAAACTGTCCCTTAGGGATGTCTTTGTCACAGGGGACCAGAGCACACAACAGAAGCAGGAGAGATGACCACAGGATGCTCTGCTGCACCTTCCCAGAGCAGGCTGAGGGTGCTCAAACAGGCACCCCAGGAGCCAGAGGAAAGGGGCCGTAGCAGCAGGCAGAGCATGCAGCCAGGGTCAAGAGCTGTCACTGCAAGAGGAGTAGTCACTGCCTCCAGGGCTTGGTCCCTTTGCCCTCTCACAGGTCACCTCCACCCCTTTCCCATACCTGCAGCCAAGCAGGCTTCAGGTTTCCCTTTATGAAAATATTGCCTGTCCAGCCTTAGGTCAGCCTGCTCCTGCCCCCATGTAGCCAGGTTAAACAGCAGCAGTGACACATCAGCTGTACAGCAAACACCTCCAAAGGTGTCTGGCTTTAGGAAGAAGGAAAGCCAACACAGAATCCTCAAAAATCCCCCTGGTCTGCAGGCCAGGGCATTCATTATTGCCATGGCAGCTCCAGGAAATGTTTGAAGCATGACAGGAACTATTACACTGCAGCACCAATCGCATCATGTACTGGCACAGGATAAATGGGATGCTCTTGCCCTGTACTCCTTGATCCTATCAGCTATAAGAGAAAGCAAAGGTCAGCCCTAGAGAGGACAGAACTGTGTGTACCTGGTACAGCAGAAGAGACTTACAGTAGTGGGATGAGTGTCCTGCAGTATCCAATTCTTCTCAAAGCTCCCTCCATGGCATTGGAACAGTTGAGCTGCTGGGCTTTCATTTTACACAGTGGTTGACTGTAAATGCTAAAAATTGTTCTGGTGACTTCCTCACCTGAAATGTGAAAGGGATGTTTTAGCACAAGTGCCCACCTCACTTTCTGCTCACAGCAGGGCATGATGCTGGGCAATGTCCCATAGCAAAGTTTTATACCTTGTCCCCACACTTTGGTCCCAGGGCTGACAGATTTCATTGACCTCACAAGACTTTTTGTGGCAAGAAGACAGGACTAGAAATTGGTGGTGAGAAATGCACTGCAAGGGATATATTTTGAGCTAGGCTAAAATTAGAGCTCTGACCCTGCTTGTTTATATATAGCAAGACCTATACGTGCACTTGCTGGCAGTAAGTCAGTGTAGGGGCAAAGACACCCCTGCAATACACACCCCAGGTCTGCTGGAAGAGCAAAGCTGTTGGGTGCAGCCCCGAAACAGTGTCTCCCAAGGGCAGAGGGGCAGCAAGTGTGGCTACCCCAGGGGCAGAGGTGGTAACTTCTGGTGTGAAACAACCCTGAAAGTACCTTCTTCTCCAGGACGTCAGATGGGACAAATCCACAGCAAGGAGCAACACCACCAGCTCAGGACTGCAGCTGGAGGGTTCTGCAGCACCCTCCTGTACAGGACTTGTGTGGCCTCCTTGCAGGCACCTTGGGAGAAGCTGCAGAGTGGGAAAGAAGGCACAGTGCTGTAATGTGGAAAGTGCAGACTTTTCAACAGGGGTGCAAACTCCAAGTGCAAGACTTCTGGCTTGTGACTAACAGCTGGGCTGCAGAAGAACAAAGCATTTCATTTCATCCCAGTGCACCCAAACACTCACACTCCAGTCTGGCACTTCATCCAGACCCATGTGCCTTGGGATTTTATCACAATAGCTCAAGACACATTCATTACTATCTTTAAATCCCAGTCTTTGTCTTTGCACAAGATTCCCAGTTTCTGCTCAGAAGAAAAACATATTTCCGGTCCTCCTGTGTATAGAAAAGTGTTTGAGTCTATTGAAATTTGTTCAATAGATGAAAACAAGAAAAAGAAACCAAAATTAATACTTCGTTTAGTCTCAAAACTTTTTCTGCACATAATTCATATTTTTCACAGCCTGAAGCCATGGCTGAGCAGGCAGGGGCAAATGGGGCTGATTGCCTGTGAGTCCTCTATGCAGAAGTGAAGCAGGTGTCTGATCCTGTTACATCAGGACATCGCTCTGCTGAGCCTGTATGTAAAGAGTAATCCTCTCTCTTGCCTTAGGCCTCTTGAGTCCTTCTTGTGCCCATGGTATTAAACACACCAGAAGAATTGCTTTTAAAACCCAACAGGATTATAAATATCAAAGAGCAATTCAAAGCCCTGTACCCTACCTCAGCACCACATTGCCCATAAGGTGTGGACCTTACAGACCTCCATTGGCTGAGACCAGCCCTGTTCTTGTAAGCACTTCCTGAGATGCCTGTGTGCTCCAGAATCTGGAGCTGGTTTTGAAACCATCTTCCTTCTCTGTGATACTGTGAGCAGCCACAAAAGGTTTAACTAGCTGTGCACTGCGCTGCTTCAACACCACCAGCTTCCCACCTGCTGCTGCTGTGCTAAGATGTGGTTGTGGCAATCAGGGCTCCCAAGTAGCCCACAAATAGCTCACAAGTTGCCTGGCAATGCCAAGCTCCTTGGTGTCTTCCCACAGTTATGGGGTCAGGCCAGTCTGAGACTTCATGCAGTGTGTTGAGCAGAAAAACAGAAACTTGATTATTGTGAGTAGCTGAACATCCATAGGTTCAAGGTGGAATGATTGTGACACATGGTAGGTACAGAATCCCAAAGACATGGTGGGTCCCATTTTGGATTTAGTCCTTCAGGACTAGCAAGTGCTGACTTCGGGGTAGATGTTCAGCCTTAGCTTTGCCCTCTGACGTCTGTCAGGACAACAGATTCAATATCTGGTATTGACATGACTAACTCCAATGCCTGCACTAAGCAGATAACTGAATGGAAAATGCATTAATAAAACAAAAAGGGAAATGTATTAAAGAAGAAATACATAAACAGAATTAATATAGATCTACAAAAAATAATGAATTAAATTAATAAATAACAGCTCCTGGAGTCATCTGGTTCTGGGAGGCTATGCTCTAAATAATAAACCTGCCCAGAGCTGAGCGCACTGGAGGGTCTCACACCTGCAGCATGACTCCAGCACAGCCCTGCCAGCCAATCCAGGGAAGACACGCCCTCTCTTTGACGGCAGCAGCCCCAGGAAGTCTGTGGTGGCCCCAAGGCCACAATAAAAGCTTCTGCCGCTGCACAGCTGCACCCAAAACTGCTGCACCCTCAGGTGCCACATGGTTACGGGTAGGGGAGCTTGCCTGGATAATACAGAATACATCCCTAATGTACAATACAATTATCCTCGGCTGGTTATACAGGCAAGGCCCACAAATACAGACAGATGGCTTTCTTACCTGAAGGTTGGACTGGGTCATGGATGGATCCATCCTGTCTGGGCTCAGATGTCCTGTCACACCAACCCAGAGAAAGCTCTTCTGCTGCAAGCCAGTCCCCCAAGCAGAGTGCAATGTGCTTAGATCCACATTGCTTCCTTTTGAAACAACAGCACCTCCTGGGAGTTGTTTCCTACCCAGGAGATAAATGCTGGATCAGAGCTGTGGAATACTTATATCCAGCCCCAACCTGCTGCCCCGGGTCCGTGCCCTGCAGACAGGATGCTGATGTGTGTAAAGTACGTACATTGCTATGGTCGGGCTCTTGGGAGAATGAGCAGGCAGATAAGGAGAGGGAGCTGAACTTCCCACTCATGCAGAGACTTCGGAAGAATCACGAATAAAACATTAATCACATTCTTCACCTCATCACAAATTCCTCTCTGCTGACCCCCTGTTAGAAGCAGAAGTCACAAGCAAGGCCCCAGTGAGAAGCAGCAGCCTTAGGTCTGCCATGCAATGCCCTGGCTGTATTTCAAAAGTCAGTATTTGATTTTATTGCTAAAGATACCAAGATATTTGGTTCCCACAGCATGAGGAGCATTTTGTTCTTTCCACTGATCAATAACCCACGACTGAGCAGAAACCCCTCTTCTAAAAGCCTTTTTGGATCCCTGTTTGCTAGAATCTGATATGTGAGGAGCTGAACATTTTGTCTCCAGGGAACATTGCATAGAGGGAGAGCTGCTGGTTGTTAAACAAGTCCAGAAAGGATTAACAGGCACCATTTATCTCATGGATTTTATTTGCTGTCTTCTTGTCCCAGCTAACTGAAAAAGAAACCTGACCTCAGCTCAGATACAGCCCCGCAGAAAGCGTGGAGGCCACGAAGTGGGGCTCAAAGCAGGTTCAGTGGTGTGACCAAGGGCAAAACAGATCACAGAGGACACTTTTTGATGTGTATCACCATGCTGCCCATCTGCATAGCAAGCCTCCCAGAGCCCAACCTGCCCTTCCTAGTTCTTCCATAGCCTGATGCTATCAGACATCATCTTCTTTCACGGTGTCACCTTTGGTTTCCCTGGGATACTGAGCAGTACCTGTTTCCACAGCTTCTCACAGACTCAGCATTGCTGTGCATCAAGTGTCAACAAAGATGCCCACAGTGTCCAAGGCTTTGCAGCATTCACTCCGGTTTTCTTCTAATCTTACACTATTTTTCCTGCCACATTTGGCCTTTCTGAGCACAGAATGGAAAAGACACTTCTGACACCTTCATATTGCCTCCAGCAAGAATCCTTCCTAAAATGCTGACATTTTTTGGAACAAATAGCACTTACCTCACCTGACCATTCCAACCTTAAATATTTGAGCACCAACGGTCAGAACCCAAAATTACCATAAGGTAATGCTGTTCTGATTTCACTTTGCAGCAGAGGAGCAGAGTGGTACATGAGTGATTATGCTGAGGACAATGTATTTGAGGTTTCTGTTCCTTATTTTCCATCTCAAAAGCCTTAAATGCAACTACTCATGCCTCCAATTTTCCTCCAAGGAAATTTACTCCTATTAACAGGCTCCTGCACACTCAGTCTTGTCCTTGTTTTGCTGGTTGCTCCTCTGCTCCAGCATGTACATGAAGTATGAGAAGCCTGGGGTAAAACCTTGGCTCGGAGGCATGCTGTGACAGTGGCTCTGCAAGACAAGAGGAGCCCTAACCTCCTGCCTCAGCCTCCATGGGCTGACAGATACATACACCAATAGAGCTGAGCCAGCAGGAGCCCAGCCCAGCACTCCGGACACTGTGCTTCAGCAAAACCCACCTGAATCCCTCCCTTTATTACACGGTCACTTCAAACTCCTGGGGCAAGAGAAGACCCCAGAAATTTCTTCCCCAGCCCAGAGAGATATGAAATTAAAGCTTTAGGTTAAGTCCTTGTGAGATTGCTGCTAAAACACAAGGAGCATGATCCAGGAGCAAGCAGTCGTAATTTGAGGGCTATTTGTGCTCTTTTATGGTTTTCAGTTTCAAGGAGCATAAGCAACTTACATTGTGTGTTCATAAGTTCCTTCTCAGCCAGCCAAGGCTGATTTTGACTTGTCAGAAGTGCCTTTCAGTGCCACTGCCATTAGTGGCAATCACCTTTCCCCTCTGGTTATCTCCCCACCACTAGCCAGCTAATATCCTATGCTAATTACAGAATCACACAATCACAGAATCAACAAGGTTGGAAAAGACCTTTGCATCATCAAATGCAACCTACGACCTAACACCACCTTGTCAACTAGACCATGGCACTGAGTGCCACATCCAGTCTTTTCTTAAACACCTCCAGGTACAACAACTCCACCACATCCCTGGGCAGCCCATTCCAATGCCCAATCCCCCTTCTGTGAAGAACTTCTTCCTGATGTCCTTGTTCCTAACAAGAGGATACCCATACAGCATTCAGATGCTGTGAAACCAGAAGCTATCCCACCTCTAAAATCCCAGTGGCATTTCAGTTTGAGGTCTATGCACTGGCCATCCCTAAGAGCCATGCCCACTCCTGCGCTACGGACAGTGCCAGAGGGCGCAGGTTACTCCGCATGGATAGGCTCTCGGTGCCACGTGTAGTGCTGGCACTCAGGTGTGCGACGCGCCTTGGAGCTTGCACGTGGCTTTCTGTGTGCTGCACAGGACACCTCTGATCTTACGGATTTCCATAGGGAAGCACATGGAAATGTGTGCACAGGGCATGCACTAAGTGCACGCTTTTCTGGACAGCACATGGAGCTGTGCGTGTCGGTCGCGTAAATATTGACTCAACAGTTTTCTCTGCAGCTCAGTCTGGCCACAGCAGCCCCAGACTGCAAGGAGTCTTTGTCTTCAGCTGGCAGCTCTGGCTTCGGCAGGGGCCAGATGAATCCGCTCCAGCAGCACAGACGCCCCGCAGCAAAACTGGGCAGGAGGCTGCTTCTCTCATGGAGCTACTTGTGCAGCTCATCTTCTGCTGCACACAAAAGGCTGTCGTATTCTTTGGAAGACAAACCCTATGCCAGGAGGACACATTTTGCATTCAGCATACACATGTAGTGCCAGGGTAAACAAAGCTGTGGGTTTGTGTTTGTGCACTCAAGCAGGAGTGCATGGGATGTGCTCGGTTTGTGTTCCAGCACCTGTAAGTGGTGGATAAAACAAGAGGGCCTTGTGGTAGGTTGTAACCCGTGTTTTACAAGGTGTGGGCTTGTGTGGGTGTTTAGGTGTGTTTGAAGGTGGCTGGAGGATCTCCAGGGAACTGTAACGCAGTGAGAGCAGCTGGGACTGGCACTGTATTAATCATGCTAGAAGAGCAACACAAAGGGGTCAGAGCTCTTCCTGAGCTTTCATCAGGTTACAGCATCCCCAAAGGCAGGCAGGCTGTAGATGTCTGTACAGGAAGGCTTTAACCAGACCTGTGGCCCCGTGGCTCATGAGCGAGCAGCATGCACCCCCAGGACAGGAGAGTGTCTGTGCCTGTGCTGCGGGCTGCTCCATGTTCGCACGCAGCCTCCTGCAACACATCAGGTCCTCCTGCCTTTTGCTACAGCAAGGGAGCCCTAAAGCTTTCCTAGTAGAGCAGCATTGCATAAAAAGTCTCCACAATGTTTTTTAAAGTCTGAAGGTTCTGACAGAGGCACTTGAACAGCTTTACGGGAGTAATTGCTAAGGTTACCTCAGTCCGCTGTCTCTGCTGATGTGTGGCAGCCGCGTTTCCTTCCAGCCCTCGGCCTTCATACCAGGCTCTCTTTGCTGGGCCTGAAATCAGTGGTGGCTCTAAGAGTTAGAGGCAAGAGCAATTTCCCCCTGAAAATTGCTGTCTCTCAGGTGAAAGAAACAAAAGCAGAACATTTTGAAAATTTGACTTTGACTGTCACTTGGGCATTTCCAGCTGCCCTTTTCCCAGGTGACCCTCCCAGATGGTCCACCCACTTCCCCCTGTGCCAGCACCCTTCCTGGCAGCACTGCCTCAGGAGGCTTGCACAGCCCCAGGGATGCCCTCACCCACTGCAGCCAAGAGAAGGGCAGCGTCAGGCCACAGAGCTGTGCCCCCAGGAGACACTGCTGCAGTACAGACACAATTAGATTTTTCCAGTTTTAACCAAAAGCAGGCATTTAAGCTGGGTAAAGAAAAATCAACAGAGCAGAAAAAAAAATACACAAGTAATTTCCTGGCCAAAGGAAAAAATAAACTCAGTAACATTTTGACAGGAAATGTTTACTTATTAATATTTTTATTTAATTCTGTGTGCTGTGGCAGTCAGAGATGGGATGAGAGATCTCCATAATGCATCAAGCATGACATAGAGGTTTCTTCAGGCACACACAAGGTGAAGCATGGGAAAGGCCTGATTCTGGCTGAGGCTGCATCATGGAAACTGTGAAATGAGGCTGGGGATGAGGGAAGAAGCCTCATCCCTCTCCAGGGCACAGGCATCCCTGATCCAGTCTGCCCATGTGATGCTCCCATCTCATTAGATGGAAGCTGTTGGCCAAAGCATCTGTTGGCCAGGGCACTGCTGTGAGAGCTGCTTTCAGATCAGTGCCACCAACAAGCAAAGGGAGGTGGTAAAAATAACCCCTACTTTGAGAACCATGATGTACTTACAAGCTGCTAAGAAGGAGGCTGAGCCTGATGTGCTGTCCCACTCGAGCAGGCATCAGGCTGAGAGAGAGTGAGCGAAATGGAAAAAGTGAATCTGCTGGGGTACGGACACAAGCAGTCTCTGCTCTGTAAATCAGAGCTGCGAGCACGGGGAAGACAGGGGAGAAGCAGGCAGGCAGTACCAACACTGAGCAGAGTTACAGCTTTCCATGAAGTTTGTTCATTTTGGGATGATGGCAAAAAAGAGCAGAACATTGTGCAACGGATGGGGCATATGGCTGTGGGAAGAGGTGCTCAGCTCTCCCATTTCAGCACGGCTTCCCCAGGGCAGGTTATATTCAGCTAGGAACATTAACTAACCAGAGCTTTACAAAACAAAATGTACTTGGGAAAAGCTGTGCTAAGCATGGTGTCAACCATATTTGTATTGTGAAGAACACACTGCTCAAAGAGGCAGCTTTCTGTGGGCTGGACAGCATATACTCCTTTAACAACACCAAACTGGTGCTTCACAGGGACACGATGGCAGGAGGTGTGACAAAATAGTCCCCAAATGTCCTGAGTCTTGTCCTCCTTTCCACACAGCCCTGCCAGCGTGCAGGGAACAAACCGGGGCAGCCCGGCAGGAGCTTGGCACACATCTCCCAGTCTGCAGCGAGCCCAATGAAGCCCAGAGGAGCCAGCTCGCTGCAGCCCGGCCTGGTGGGTTTTCCTGACAGACCTTGGGTCCAGCATTGTCTTAGGAGGTTCACAGAGGACATGGCAGCCTGTTGAAGGCTTCAGGTCACAGAAGCCTGAGTTGGACTCTATGATCCTGGTGCGTCCCTTCCAACTCAGCATATTCTATTATTCCCTGGTTCTATAAGCCCTAAGGATGGGCAGGATCCAGAGGACTCCCAAGAGCCTGTGGCTGGGAAGGGAGCCCTGACACTTCCTTGTTTTAACAGCATCTGGTGTATTTAAAATATGAACAGTATCAAAAAAAAAAAGCTTGAAAGTCCTGTCAGAGGAGTGCAAACAGCCTGCAGGAAAGCCAACAAGGCCTCCCAGCTCCAGGGATTTCCATAGGGAATCCTGCTCCTGCCCATGGTTTTCCAGAGACCACTGCAAACAGCAGCAGCCTTTCCTTTCAGCCTCAGATTGTCCTGATCCTCTGAGACTGTAAATCTGTTCTAAAATGCAAGGAAACCACAGACACAGGTCTCCTGGGGAAGCTGAGCAAGGAGGGGACTTGGAAGGCTCTGAGCAGAAGGGTCCAATAGGCTCAGCCACACAAGGACTTTCTCCAGATTTTCACTAGCCTGGTCAAGCCTAGCAGATAAGGAGCAGGAAATACGTCAAGCCAAGCTACAAAGATCAGCCAAGACCTTCACACGTGTATGAGTTTGTTTGTGTAGGAAGCAGGGGCATCACGCAGTGATAAGGGCTTTCAGCCCATTGTACGTGAGCTAGGAACGTGCTTGATAAAAATAGGCACTGCACATTTGGTAACAGCAGGGGAAAGCATAATCCTGGCTTTTCATGTACAATCCCAGTCTACCTGTTATTATTGTCTGGGCTCCAGCAGTGAACCCTGAGCCAAATTCTGGGATGATTTATTCCTCACTCAGTATCATTCCATTTATTGAGTGGAGTTACTTAGTCATTGCAAAAGTTGGCCCAGTTCTTTTTATTTGGACATCTATTTTATTTTTGTAATCATGCCCCTGAAATGTTAACCCTGCAGCTTAAGAAAATAACCATTTTCTCTAGCAGGACCAACATGGCATTTGGAAAAAATCCATATGCTAGCACTCAAATTCTGCTTTATTTAGATATGTTCTGGAGGTGGTGCTGATGCGCACTTGAAATCAGTCTCCAAGTGCCTACGCAGGAATTGAACACAGGATAGGAGATAAAGCTCGTGTCCATAGGGACACAGACATGGCAGGACAAGAAGATAAATCTTTGCTTTCCTCTCATAAATCTGAATTTCCAGTCACTTGAAAGCAGACAAACCTGTCAGCACAAACACACATGAACGCACGCACTGGGCACGGCATTGCTGCGGGGCAGAGGGGGCAGCACAGGGACAGGCGGCCTCTCACTTCAGCCCACCCGTGACTGTGCCCTGCCAGCTCGGGGGTCAGTGCAACCAGCCTTGGGGGGGGGCCTGGCTCCTAACAAAACTTTCCCTGTGTTTTGGGTGTAGCGCAGCATTTGTGCAGCAAACACCACGGCCTTGAACACTTCCCTCCACGGCAGGTACCTAAAATACTCTGGGAGGGACCATGCCAGCACTAGCTCCCTGCTGGATCCCTGCTGGATCCCTGCTGGATTCCTGGAGCCATGTGGGCAAGGGGCTGTTGCTCCACCACAGCCAGGAAGAATTCCTCAGCCAAGAGTTTTCCACCACCACCAGGGGAGCATTGGTAGGGGATCAGCACCCCTGACCTGCCCTTGCTCTGCCCAGACGGACAGCTGTGGGTACCACCCAGGCAGAAGGACTTTCCCCAGAGAAGCAGGCAGTCAGCACAGCTGGGCAGCAGCACAGGGGCGTCCAGAGGCTGCTGCCATTTGGATAAAAGTCCCTCATCCCAACTGTAACTGTGGCCATGTGGCTGCAGGGAAGCACTAGCACACCACTCAGGAGTGCCCACCTGGCTTTTGGACACCAGTGGTTTGGAGAGCCTCTGTCCCCAATCCCCATATGATCACTACAAGCTGTGCATAAACCTGTCTCCTAGGAATCTGCCTAACTGCATTTTGAGTGGGCTGGTCCTTTTGGCATCCACAACATTCTTTAACAGTGAATTTTGGGATTCAGTTATTCATTGCACAGAAGATGTACTTCCTTTTGTTTGTCCTAAACCTGCTGTCCAGTAACTTATACACTGCTCCAGCTTTTGTATTGTCAGAAATAATTAAGATCCTCATTGATCTTCAAAAACTATTCCTGCATCTGCCTCCTTTCTTCATACTTGTTTGGGGGTTTTTTTAACTGAAAGCTCCTACTCTTAAATTTCTGTTCAACAGCAGGAAATATAGATCCTTTTTGGATTCTTTCTTTTTTAATTACTAGACCTAAACAGAATATTCACAGTACCACACCAATGTCATTTTAGATGGTTGCCAGATTAGGATTTTTGTTTTGCTCTTGATTTCTTTCTATCGTGGTTTAACCCCAGACAGATACCAAGCCCCACACACTCACTCCCCATCAGCAGGTTTGGGGGGAGAATTGAAAGGCTAAAAGCTGGAAAACTCATGAGTTGAGATAAAGACAGTTTAATAGGGAAAGCAAAAGCCACACACACAAGCAAAAAAAAGCAAGGACTTAGTTCACTGTTTCCCATGGAAAAGCAGGTGTTCAGCCATCACCAGGAGAGCGGGGCCTTACCACATGTAGTTTTTACTTGGGAAGACAAACACCACTGCTCTAAACATCCCCCTCTTCCTCCTTCTTCCCCCCCCCCCCTTACATACTGAGCATGATGCCACATGGTCTGGAATATCCCTTTGGTCAGCTGGGGTCACCTGTCCTGGCTGTGTCTCCTCCCAACCTCCCATGCACGCCCAGCTCCCTCCCCACTGTGGCAGCATGGAAAGCAGAAAAGGCCTTGGTTCTGTGTGAGCCCTGCTCAGCAATGACGAAAACATCTCTGTATTATCAACCCTGTGTTCAGCACAGATCCTAAACACAGCCCTGTGCCAGCCACTGGGAAGGAAATTAACTCTCCCCCAGCCAAAACCAGCACACTTTCCTAGTAATTGTCAGCATTCTTATCACTTAATAGTTGCTGAGCAGCAAGCTGACTTCGGACTACCCACAATGACTCCAGCATTTCTTCTGCCATCAATAATTGCTGTTTTAGACTACTTTGTATTGAATATATAGTCAAGTATGCCTAATTTACAGTGTTGCAGGGAACAGAGTTAGATTTTATTATGTTGTCTTATTCTCCTCGAGTGTTCACTTTAGTCCCCACTCAGCCAGTGGTCCAAAGACTTCCTAGTGAGCTTCCCTCTTTCAATGTGTTTGCAAAAGTTTATAGCAGAAAATTCTAGCCTTTTACATGCAATTCTTCAGAATCTTTTTTAAAGCATGTCTCTTTATGATTTCACATTTAACATCCCAGTATTTATGATCCTTTCTGTTTTCCCCCTTTGGACATGACTTATGCTTTTTGTAGGATATCTTTTTACTTCTAATAATATTCTTTCATCTACTATTTAACTATGCTAGCTATTTTTATTCTTTTTGAAAAGTCTTTCTGGTAGTTTATCCATTTATCATGGACTCCTAATATCCAGAGCCTAGATATCCTCAAGCCTTTTTTACTCTTTCGGGTTCTTTTAATTTTCATCCTTGAAGCTAAGACTTTAATGTGGAGGATGGGGGGAGGAAGTTTCACCCTACAGAGCTAAGAAATTGGAATGCTTGATTATCTCTATTGCAAAGTGCCTCTTCATTGCATCTGTACGTTCAAGAGCTCACTGCAGCTTGTAGGTGCTCAAACTTGTTGCTCCAAGAAGCATTGCCTATAGGAATTGTATAAAAACATGCCCTTTTGTAATATTTAGTCAGCAAAATATTTAGTCAGTGAAAGCACTTGTTATTGCTTTATTGGCTACTGTTGTACACTGCCCTTCTGTCAGAATAGCTCATCCATTGCAGCGTCCTCTCTGGGTGCTCAGTTTTGGAACCTGGCCATATACAGATCCTATAGAGATGGGACATCTCTGCCTGTAAGGCCTCTGTGTTATTTGCTGGCACTGTTTAGCTCAGGTTTTCCTTCACTGATTGACCTGGTCAGCCATCATGCATTTTGATGTCCAACTGGTCAGTTTCTTTCCACTAAGCTCCTGAAGCAACCACATTTCAGCTCAGACATGATGTTGCTCTCTTCCCTCAGATGTTCACAGGAAGCTTTCCTTCCTCCCTGACTCAGATTCACATTCATGCTGACAAAACAGGCCCTTTTCTAATGTAGAAACGCCATGGGATCCCTGCATAGCAGAAGGAGGAAAGCCACCAGCAAGGGACACCTGAGAAAGCCACATGCAATCCCAGTAATGTGTAACTACCATTCATCAGCTTCCTCAGCCTGAAATCCAGTTTACCAGCAGTGGCAGAACACTGTTTACTCCCCAGTTCCTGTAAATATCTGCTGAGCAGCCAAAAGCGTGTTCGTGTCCCCAGTGAGCAGGTGCCTCTGGCCAGCCGGGGGCTGCACGCAGCCTCTGACAGGTGACATGGGAAATGGTTTTAAACTGAAAGAGGTCAGGTTCAGGTTGGATATCAGAAAGAAATTTTTTACTGTGGGAGTGGTGGGAGCCTGGAACTGATTGCTCAGAGGAGTTGTGGATGCCCCACCCCTGAAAGCATTGAAGGCCAGGTTGGATGGGGCAATCTGGTCTAGTGGAAGGCATCCCTGCCCATGGCAGTGTGGTTGGAATTGAGTGATCTTTAAGGTCCCTTCCAGACCAAGCCATTCTATGACTCTATGACCCAGGCATGGAGGGGCTGGGACTCTGTGCCAGGCTCTCCAGCAAAGCAAAGCCTGCTTCCTTGGCACAGGTGATCTCACCACACAGCTGGGATTTTATAAACCATGACATCACATTGCTGGGCATTTGTCCTCTGAATAAATCCACATCCTTGCCATTCGCCAGCCAAACATATCTCCCACGGTTGCAAACCAAAAGGTCTCCATCTGCATGGATTAATGAACCAAGCCTCATAAATTCCCAGCTCTCCTACATGGAAACTGAGGACCAGAGAGATGCAGTTTGCTCGGCATCAGGCAGTGCATCACTAGCAAGGTCAGGAACAGCCCTCTCTTCCCTGACCCATCTCCCTTCATCTCTCCCTGAAAGCATGAGACCATACTCTGTCCCTGAACAAGAAGTAAGCCCAGGGAGGCCCAGCTGCCAGCATCCTTGCTCCGAGACCTGGAGCACCTTGGCATCTAAAGCTAAGCAGAAATCGCTGCAATCCTGACACCTTCCCTGTTTTGCCTGCTTGCTTGCTTCCTCTGTATAGTAAAAATACATAGGGACATGGTATCTGGGAGTAAACACACACACAGACACAGTGACAAAATTCATAAATAAACTCATAAAGTTTCCACTCATAGTGGATTTGTTATTTTGGTTTGATTTTCTGGGAAAAGGAGGAGTTGGCTGATAACTCCATAACTCCCACATTTATTTTGGGAAAAAGAACCAAAAATGTCACATAAAAATGTCAATATGCTTCACAACTTGTAAAAGCAGGCAAAACTTAATTCTTCAGTTCACTTCATTGGATCCCAAGGGTGCATAAACTATAGGGTGCTACTAATGGAGGTTGATTGAAAACAGGCTCTTTTTTGCTAGCTTAGGCAGCCGGGCCACATCCAGTTTTGCTCTGAGTTTGGGTATTTTTGTCTTCACTCCTCTCCTCAAGTGACAGAGCTGTGTCCTTCCAGGTTTCTGTGCTACTGCATCTTTCTGCCCCTTCAAAACCCAACCATTCAATCTGCCTCCAAAGCCCAGGGAACCTCAGAGCACACTTTCCCAGCCAATAAATGCCAGCCACTTACAGCTGAAATGCATCCAACTTCTCTTAACAGCAAATGTTTAACAGTAAGCACACGTGATAACCTATGTTTCCAATGCTGCTTTCTTTCTGTTTGCTTTTACATAAGGAACAGTGAAAAAACCATGTTAACCTTGCTGGATTTGCCCTGAAACATTCGAGTCATCAGACTGCAGACTCCCTCAGACATTAGAGGTTGTTGTGAAAAGAGCCTGAAATGTATCTTTAACCATCACGGTCAGGACCTCCAACTATTTCTCCAAGGGAAAACACTCACTTGCAAGAACCCAAGATTAAAAGTAACAAGCGCATAAACATCCTTCACATGGTTTTGTATTAGCCAAGAGCTGTTTCATAAGTGAGCTGTGCTGTCTCCCTCCCTCTCTCCCTTCTTACCCATCCCCTTCCCTCCTGCCCAAGAAAGGTCATTTTCTTCACAAGGAAGGAAAAAAAACCCACTTCTACAACAGTGTGTTAAATCACACTAAGGAAGAAAACTTCCCTTTCACCAGTTCCCAATAAATAACTTCAACCTCTTCAACACAAGCATTTCCAAACAAAGAATCTCTGTTTAGGACAGAGTCATAAATTACTGAGTTAGATCTTGTTTTATTTGAAATCAGATCCAGGTGAACCTCAGCTTGGTTTCAAAAAAGTCTTCTGCAGTCTCATATTAGTATGGACTGACAGAGACAAAGCAAAGCCCCCTCCCCTGTTGCTCCAGTTCCCCCAGCCTTTCACCATTGCTGCTGTTGGCTCCTGCTCCATGTGGGTGAAGGGAACAGATGTCCCAGCCAAGTACACATACATCATTCACACTGCTTCCAAAACACAAGGATGGTTAAAGTTGTGGAAGGTTGTGTGAAACCTCAGAGTATCCCAGGCATGATGGAGCAGGGGAGACATGTCTTGGACATTTCAAGCCAGAAACATGCTCAGCAACATCAGCAAATAGCATGAAAGCAACAAGGAGCAAATCCAGATCAGCTCCAGAGTACAGCTGAACCAAAGCCTATCTGACACCAGTGCAGCCAAAATCAGGACCTCTCCCAAAGCTATTTGTAACATACCATGGCATTTGCTAACACAGGAGTCACAAATGCATAATTACCAAGTACCCACATTTGATAGTCTTAAAGCTGATGCTTTGGCACAAGAAACCATTACATTACTCTGATTTCACAGCTCTTGGTTCTGCAGGAAGTATTTCCTTCTCCCCTGCTACTAGTTAAATAGTTGCACTGTCAGTTAAACATCTGGAGGTGCTTTGTTGCACAGCCAAGGGTTGGGCTGCTCTGCTACTAGCAGCACTCACTCCAGGCTACACAGACCAGGCACAGGGACACACACACACATACATGCAGTAAGATGCTGCTTGAGAATTAATTCGTTCCCACAATTAATTAATTCTTCCAAACTCAGTCACCTGACTTCAGGTGGCTACACAAGGAGAAGATCACATACTACTTGATAAAGCCCTCAGGGCTGACCTGGTGACCTCCCTGTCCTGTGCAAAGGCCTCCTATCAGCAGAAGGGAGATCCTCTTGCTGTGTTTTTACTGGACACCTGATTATTTTCTGCTCAGCATGTAATCTTGCATCTTTACAGCTTAATAAAGTACCCTATAGTTAGGAGCTAGCCTTGCTGAAACACTGCTCACAGCTTGCACTTGCTATTTAAGATGGCTGTGAAAAGTCAAACTGCAAATCCAGGGCACCATCACTGCACAGGCAGTCTGAGCTCTGCTCAGGGGTTTCAGGCTATCTACACCTCCCCAAGGTTTTTTTCCCCACAGAAATGTAAGCCCCATGTACAAAAGACAGCCCAGGCTGAGCCATGCCATGGGGCCTGTGGTTCCAACAAAGCTAGATGCAGCCTGGAGAACCATGCTGGTCTGTCTGATAGTGGCTCAAAAGCCTCAGACCAGGGGCCATGATGGCTGAGGTCCACACACACTGCCAGGGAGCCAAACCTCATGGAGGGCAGCCAGCAAAATGCTGGCATTGCTGACATTTGAGAAACCACAGCAACCAGATTTGCTAGAGCTCACCCATTGGCCTCTCTTACACTGCAATTTGTTCGCTGTCAGCCTGGCAATTAAATAGATGCCTCGGTTTGTGTTTTGTCCCATGGCTCTGCTGTCACTTTGGAGGTTAGATAACAACAGTGTGGTGCTTCTTACCAACAGCAGTGTCCCACAGTCCGTCCACTGTGCTCCTGAAGGGTCAGATCCCCAGCACTGGTAAGGGTCAGGAGACATCATCGCTAACCAGCTCCTAAAGCAAATGCCTTTTCAGGATCCCAGCACAAAAACCTGCAGGAATTGCAAGCACGTTCTCATACTTGTTCCTGATAACAGCTCCACTCTGAAGTGTTGCCAGTGGATTCTGGAAACCCAGGAGTGAGAGAAGTATGCAAGAGCAGAACTGGTGCACACACAGCTAGGAGAGGAGATTGTTCTCAGCCTCTTGACGTGGACATTAAATTGCACCCAGAAATCTTCCTTCAGCTACTGAGCTAAAATACTGCAAAAAGAACAGAAAAATCTTTCTCATAAGATGTACAGAGCTGATTTTTTTTTCTCCTGATTCTGGGAGGTCAATGATACTGCAGTGTTCAGATCCCCTCTACACTGGTCAGGGCAAAATAAGGCATGGAGGTACAGTTCCACCACACCAGCATGATGAGCTTTACAATAACACAGCATTTAAAAACAAACACAGGGGAGAAATGCTGACAGGCATGGAGGGGACTGGACACAAAACAGAAAGAGAATAAAGGCATTGCTTTCAAGTTCAAGTTTTTACTGACTGGATGAACCTCTTTCCACAAGGACAGAATGATTTACACATAAAGTGATACGAGAATAACAGGCAGTCCCATTAAAGACAAATTCTCCTGTGCAATTTCCTGTAATTTGGAAAAACAGTGTTGACGACATCCCTGGGGTGCTCAGTCTCACCTCTGCCCTGAGACATGTCCTGCTGCACCACGACCATTTGACTCCCCGCACCTTGCTGCGCAGACGTGGAATGCTCGTGCCTACTCACTGCCATGCGGAGCATCACTGTAAGTGGCATCTGTTGGATGCTTTTAAGCTGTGAATTGCTGAGGGGAAATGCACAACCCACATCTCAAACCTAGGGAACGGATGACAGACTCAAATCCCTTTGATACAGTTATTACCCTCACTGAAGTGAATTTAATAGGTCTCCCTGCAATCCTTACAGGACAGATAGCCATGATAGTCATGACGCTAAAAAACACTGCAAGAGAAACCTTCAAAGTTAGCAGCACAGGAAGACTGGGAGGGAGGTTTATTTTCCCAGCTGCATTCAGGAAGGCCTCTCCAGGACATAGCTAAATCACCCTGGCTTTTCACCCTTTCGCCTTGATTGCAACTGTTTGGAAGATAAACACTAGCCTATCTTTAGCACTGGCATCTCCCATGTTATTCACTCTGAGATGGAACAGAAAAATGTTAACAAAGGACAGCTGAAGAGAAACTCATTTATTCAGCCTAACCGCTGGAATATGACACTTCCCTCAAACATGCTACAGCAGATTTTCAAATACTCTTTGTAGATGTGTTAACATCTACATTTGTCTCTTGAAACAGAAAAGGGAACACAGCTATTCTCACCCTTCCAGGAAGAGAGTATCAGATGCTCCACTGCTGGCTGGTGCAGCACAGCCTCCTGTGCCTCCTGCGTGGTGGCAGCACAGCTGCACACTGAAGGAGGGGTGGGAATGGCAACGGTAAAGGGCCTGCTAGCAACCCCAGCTGCTAAACAAAAATTAGGAGTGGGGATAAGGATCATGTGCTCACAGCCTCTTGAAGCTACCCCCACACTTTGTGTATCACAGGGATTTGTACCAGACCTGAAAGCAAAGAGAAACTGAAAAGTAGCCCAAGACCTGCAGTATGGGAAGGATGCTATACAATCTCTGGAAATCTTATGGAGCTTATTAGCTGTGTATATAATGCAACATATAGGCACATGGCTACAGAGTTCTCACAGATGTTGCAAACCCCTTCCCAAACCCAGAACTCCTGGAATCGAAGCAGTTGTAGGAATTTCTTGAGGAAAATCAGCCCAGCTGCTGGTAACTGATTAGGTCTTACTGATTCCAGTTTGCCTGCCTGTCTGAAAGTTGTTCTGGAGGTCAAGTTGCTTTGCTTCCTGCACAGATGTTCTGTATGTGTGTACTATGCAGAGAAAGCAGCAATGAGGGTCTAACTGCAAAGGGAGGCAAGTTATTTCACAGGCTGCATGCAGGGAAACAGAGGGGGTCATTTAAATGTTTTTCTATGAGGAGGTTGGGTCAGAGTCCAGACCTGTTTCCTTACCTGCTGAATTGCTTGCACAACCCTCCCCTGGTGCTAGAGGTCAGCTGGAGGTGCTGGTACTGCAAGGGAGTTGTGAAGGACCTGTCCAAAAGCAAGCCTCACCCCATGCCCCCCAGATTTCCCTCAGCTTTAAGCTGGAAAGAAACAAGCTTCAGTTTTGCTGGAGCCTGGAGCCAGTCGCATGGGTCATCTGCTGTACTTCAGTGCCCAGAGGGCACAAGTCCGTGGTTCTCAGTCCTACCAAGACACCCTGTTCACCAGTACCATGTCCATCTTTTTGCTCTGCCCCAGCCCTCTCCATACTGATCAGTATGATTGCACCTCAAACCACGACATAAGAAATGCCCTAAGGCCCCAGAAAATCATAGCAGAGAAATATTAGCTACAGCTCAGTATCAGCAAATACCTCCTGATTGGGAAGTTTTAATTGTTAGAGGCTTGCCTTGAAGGAAGGTGCTACTACAGGATTACACTGTTAGCACAGGAAATATTTCAAGAGAATGGAGACAATACAGGCAGAATATTCCCAGTCCAGGAATTTGCTTTCCATTCTGCAGAGAGCTTCAGATGCTCTTCTGCATATACCCCACAGACACAGAAAATCTGACATGGACCTGCACACACACACATATGCAGCAGCCCATGCAGAAGCCTCACTCCTACAAATTTACCACATCAAAATCCCCTTACTTTTAAATTCCAAGAAAAGCATGTCCGCATAGTATCAATTGCTCTAGTAAATAAAACTGCATTCTAACCAATTACTACCAAATCTGTCTGCAGCGCTAAATAATTCATGGGTCAGAAGGGGAAGGGGAGAAGAGGCAAAACCAACTTGGACGAAAATAGAAACTATATACGCAGTTTTGTGAATGCAGGAGGCTTGCCCGGTTGCATTAAGGTTCTTGGGCACCAGTTATAAACACTCTTTAAACCTCAATCAGGTTAACACAACGATCTCAAAGAAGTAAATAAAGTCGTTTAAAAATCAGCCCGACTTGATTTCTGCCTCATTAGTTTATACCTGACAGTACAGCTTGCAAAACCTCTCTGAGCAGCATCCCCAAGAAAAGCATTGCTGGCTCTGCACTAGCTACCGACAGCTTTTAAGTCCCTTTACCCCTCAAAGCTGAGCAAGGACAGTTGGATCCCTGAAATAAGGACAGCCCAGTAAGTACTGTGCAAATATATCAGATTTATTACTCTTTTATGGAAATAATAACAGACATTCAGGTAGAAACATATTAAATTAATGCAGTCAACAGTTTAAATGCAAAAATAAATATAAAGTCCAGCAGCTCAATGCATCTAAAACAGCTCATTTCTTCTAACGAATAGAAAAGAATTTTTTTTTTTTTTTTTTTTTTTGTCTTTTAAATGGTGAGTTTCATACAATCAAATAGAAACGAAGGTACAAGCGCTTTCTTAGAAAACATCCCGACCCGGCTGCCCGTCCGGGCGCTCCTGTGCCGGCGGCGGCGCGGCTCCCTGCAGCCCAGTCCGTGCCGCCGCTGCCGGGCCGGGTCCCGCCGAGCCGGGCCGGGTCCCGCCGCCCTCAGAGGGCCGAGTCCGAGTCGCTGGAGTCGAGGCTGTTGCGGAGGCGGCAGCTGCCCAGGCGGTCCCGCTGGAGGCAGAGGTTCTGGGTACTCCGTCGCAGGCACTCCAGCGACTGCAGAAAGGACTTCTTGGCCTTCTCTTCCTCCATGGGGGACACCCCCTCCTCCTCCACCTCCTGGATCTCGTCGAAAGTCACCGGCTGCGTCTTGAAGCGCGACTGCCGCGGCCGCCGCAGCTTGCCCTTGGGGGTCTTGGCGGGGCGGGCGGGCGGCGGGAACTCCTCGGCCACGCAGACGAAGTGCGGCATCACCGCCTGGTAGCTGGAGCAGATGCCCATCAGCTCGGCCGGCTTCGCGGCCATCCTGCCGCCCGCGGGAGAGCCCGCCGCGGGGGCCGGGGCCGGCGGAGCGGGGCGCGCTGCCTCGGCCGTGCCGGGTGCCGAGGCTCCGGCGGGCAGCGGCGGCCGGGCAGGGACGGGCCCCGCGGGGCGCTGCGGTACCGCGCGGAGCAGTGCGGAGCGCTGCTGTCCGGAGCGAAGCGGAGCGCGGCGCGGAGCGGAGCGCTGCGGTACCGTGAGGAGCGGAGCGGCGCAGAGAGGCGCAGTACGGTGAGGACCGGAGCGCGGTGCGGTGCTACCCCGCTGCCTCAGCACAGCTGCTGCCGCTGCCGCCGGCACCCCGGCCCCGTTATATAGGCCGGCGGAGCCCCGCGGGAGCATGCTCAGACGGCAGCGCGCTCGGGCCGCAGCGGAGCCCACTCGCGGCCGGCCGGGCGCTCCCCCCGCATGACGTGTCCCCCACCGCCGCCCCCGCCCGCCGCGTCCCCTCGGAGCGGGGGGTCGGGCAGAGCCCGGGGCGGGGGAGCCAGCGCGCTCCATCCCGTCGCCCCTGCCCGCCTTCTCTCCCCTCAACCTCCAGGGCATCCCTCTCCTGTCCCGCGGCGCCCAGTGGAGCTTCAGGCTGGTCCCGGACTGCCACAGCGGTACTTCAGGTTTCCGCGTCTCGCCGCGCTGCTGTTTTTATCAATACCATGATTTCTATGGCTATGAAAGAGTACCGACAGACCCGTCACATCAGCTTTCAGCTGATCGCTACCTGTCAGAGTAACAAACCCATGGTTAAAGGAAGCTCCAAGGCAAGCCCAATTCTGAATACCCTAATGTTACAATGATCCAAATCTAAACTGCAGAGATCACACGGAATGGACCCAGGCAAGAACCGTCAGCAACAGAGGGTTAAGAAGGACTCTGGGATCTTGTTCCCAAGTCTGCCACCTCTAACGAAGCTTAAGCACCTCCTTCAGTGTGACTCCATTTTTTTCCTTTTCGATGGGATCCTAAAATTTTCCATTCCCCTGTGGGCTCTGTGTTGCTTCTTTGATATGATGCAGAATCAGATCCTCAGACAGAAAATGGCATACAAGCATTACGGAGCTGAAACAAAAGCTTGCAAATTAGTGATGGCTGGAACCATGCTTTAAAGCTGTGTGTGCCAAGCATTCTCAGTGATGGAAAAACCCAACAGCATAAGAAAAACTCATGATAGGAACAGGAAAGGAGCTAGAGGGAAGAGGAGCAGAAAAGCATGAGGGAGGAAGAGCCTGAAATGGTTAGTCTGTCCCCTCTTCAGGGCTAATGTTAGATGATTCCCATGAAGACACTCTCCAGTATAGCTTCACCCACTCGAGGATATTTTTGAAGCTTGGTTAGGAATTGGGAAGGAAGCAGAGGCTTAGCAACAGTATCAGGAATTCTGCGGTGTGATGCTAAGGGGACAAGGACAACGCCCTCAGGCCCCGAGCTTTGCCGAGCAGTCGGTCACTCAGTACCCCCATGCTCGGGGTGTACATGCAGCACAGCACCGCAGTGTGAAGGCACCAAGGGCATAGCCAGCACAGGCTGCCAATTAGCCCACAGTGGGATCTACACTTACCCCAGCAGCCCTGGCTCTGTGCCCAAGCTGGGGCACCTGTAGCCAGTGCGAGTTTATTTTGTTTTGCTGTAAAACATGTTCTTTGTGCAGAGGAAGACAAATGCTCTGAAAAAAACCCCAGGAGCTTACATACACAATATACATCCTGTGCCACAGTCCAGCACACAGAAATGGCCTTGTTTTTGTGAGTTCCCCATCAGAAAGTCTCAACCTTGTCTTTGGGTAAGTCTTAGGACTGGTCCCTCCTCCTTTCAAATTGCCTTAGCAGTGGCAATGTTTCAGGACCTGCACTGGAAACAAACCATTTTAATTACAGTCCAGTCTCAAAGGGGATAAAATAGAACAAGAACACAGTTTTAAGAGGGAGGGGACCAGAGGCATTTGTTGGTGTGTTTCCAGAAGGGTGGCTGTTTTGCTATTGCCAGTGTAAAAGAAACATTAAGAGCCTTGGCTTTATGAAACACCTGGCTGCAATCTCTTGGCTTCTTGGCTCCCCAAGGCAGCTTTAGGGCCAGGGTCAGTCTGAAGCCTTTTTGTTGGGAGATACTATTAGCTTAATAAGGGAACAATTTTATGTTTTGTCAAATTGAATCATTCCAGCAGAAGGCTGTGTTTTTTACTGTTGATTTTAGTGGCTAAATTTAGCCCATACATCCCTGCTTCAGTACAACAACTTTCTCTCCGAAAGCTCCATTTACAACCACTTAAATTCCTGACAGTTTGATTCTGCAGCACAACAAAGGCCAAACTCTGTTTCCTCAGTACAGCCTTCTAAGAAGACAAGCCTGACAACCAGCTTGGAGAATTTCTGGGGCTGAGCTTGTCTCTCATGCAGAAACAAGATGACATAGGAGCCTTGTTCTGGCAGTGCAGAGAAACATTGCACATTTATTCGAAGCAAGGTAAATCTAATCTGCTCTAGCCCAAAAGTACCCAAGGTTCTGTCAAAAAAAGGTTGGTTGACTTGATATCTGAACTTCAACACACGTCTCAGTCCAAACTGCCTGTCTGGTTTCTTACAGAAAGTTCAGTATGAAGGCAAAATCAGGTAGAGCAAATATTTAATACCCTTATAAATATGATTATAAAATGCTTTGGGAAATTTCAATGCTGAGTTGGAGCAAGCTCACCATGGTAATAACTGAGAGGCCTTGAAGATATTATTTGATAACATTTGGAAAATATATCCTGTGACATAATCTCCAGAGTTAGATCTCCAGGGCACTAACATAAAAACTGTATTTACTCAAGTGGTTTAAATCACGGCCTTAATTTCACTTGCTCCCAGTATTATTCCATGAAAAGAAATGAAATCTTGTGATTTCAATGACTAACATTTCTGCAAGTTTCGGTCCATTTCACTGCACTTCATGTCAACCCATTCAATTTAATTGTTTTAATTTAATTTCAGAATTCTCTTTTTTTTTTTTTGATCACATTTCATTTTATCATAATTCCTCTCCTGTGTGTTCAGCTTGTTCCCTGATATGGAGAATTCAATGGGTATAATTTAGAAAAGTTTTGGAACTTTTCAGTGAAACTCCATTTAAATATTTCCACTTAATTTCAGAATTTTCCAGTATTTTTTCATTTGCATTTCATCATAATTCACCTCCTTTGTGTTCAGTTCATTTCGTTCCCTGATTTCAAGATTCCATTCCTTTCATGAAGCCACATTGTATGCCAGCACACTGCACGGGGGCTGTATGGAACCTTCACCAAAACTAGGAACATTTCGTATGCATATTTGGGGCCTTGGGTAGTTAAAACACCAGTTTTACAGGAGGAGAAACAATTATCACTGCTGAAACAGCACCATGAAAATTAGCTTGTCATCTTGTTATTCACTTAAAAATGTGATTATTGGAAACACACACACAGCCTATTAATTATTACCCTTTTGCTGGCTATCAGATCTCATGCCATAGAAGAGAAAGGAAAAATTAAGAAGAGGATGGAGAGAGATACTCGCCTCTTCCTGTAGGAAAAGAAATTTTCAAAGGGCCAGGGCTTCTACAGAAACCACCTGTAGCTGGGCAGTCACAGTGAACACCACAATTCATGTCCCGAAACAGAGCAGTAACCCTGCTGTCTGTCAGAGCTGATGGGGTCCTTTGAGAGCCAGCAGGATAAGGATGCCTTAATCCACACCCAGCATGTAGGTTTTAAATATCCTCCCAAAACATTCTCAAGAGTAAAAGCTGCCTCTTGCTGTCCTGGCAGGTGGCATTTCCAGCCACCACACAGCGCCTTGCTATGCACGTCCCCCTCAGCATCCTGGTCTGGGGACTCATTTCTATCAGGAAAGAGGAAGGAGTTGCTGTTCTCTCTCCACTAGAATTCATACCTTGGAACAATCATTTTTAAAACAGCAATAAAAACATTCAGCCAAGTGCAACCTAACAGATACTGCTTACAAACCGGAGATGACACACCAATAAACAGGCAGCAAATACCAACTACCCCCAAAAGCAGAAGTCTTCGTGTCTCTTTCTCTGCATGCACATCTGATTTAAGTTCAAAAGTGTACCTTTCTGATGGTGGAACTCAAGTTACCCAACAAGACCTGGCTGAAACCCACTCTTAGGCTTCTACCTGGAGAAAGACAAACTGTTGTTTCTTTCTAGACATCATTACAAAAGTGCAGCACACAGAATGCAGCTTACCTGAGCAGCCAGGCCTCTCTCCGGTACATGTGAATGCATTTACACCAGGGAATTAACCAGTTAACAACTCGCAAGAGCTATGCACTCAGGTTTGTCATATCCCTTTCTTTATGTATTTGGCTGGATATCCTTTACCTTTCTTTCAAGTGCTTTGACTTCAGTAGCCTTTTAACATTTTCTCCCTTTGAAATAATTAAACTAAAGCCAAGCCAGCCCAGTAGCTGACTGCCTGAGGGTAACCCTACAGTAAGAATCACACACCCTCACACTCACAGTCAGGCAGCCAGCAGGGCAACATGCAGCCAGCATTTTAAATGCTTGATGCGTCCCTCAAAGCATTTTTCTAAAGACGGATCCCTCACGTTTTCTAGGCCATGCCAAGGGGCATCCTGCCTGGCATCATTTGGGGGCAGCTGTGGGGAGCCCTGTAGCCAACAGCACAGGTGAGGAATAAGCACGCCTCCCCTTTGCAGCAGGCAGGTATTGGCAGGGCCTTAGCTGCAGGATTGGAAATCTCCAGAGGCAAGAGAAGATTTGGCTTGTTCTGCAGCACACTCTCTTCCAGCCTCCCACAGGCTGGCGTCTCCTTCACACCCCGAGCACTATGATATTTGTTCCCCACAGCATGAGACGAAGGGGAAGCCTCAGGTAACAAAGCATGAGAAAATTCCCTGACAGCACTTCCCATGTATTGGAGGGCAGCTACATTCAGCAAGGCACCTGTGAGTGGTTGTTGCGGTGGTTGAGTACACCATGGGATTGGCCAGGGAACCTCAGGACCCCAAAACAGGGGAGGTTTGCTGGTGGGCAGGCTCAGAGGTCTAAGAGCACTCCCTTTACCCCTTTTAAGTCCATGTTCTAGATAGTTCTCCTTTTCTTGATACCCCACTGACTCTTGGTTCCCTTGTTCCACCCCTCACCTTCCCCAGTGGTCACTCTTCTGTCACCCCAAATCCTCTCCACCCCTTGGCCTTCCGATGATTGGTCTCTGATGTTCTGCCTGCCCCCAGTGCCACTCCCGATAAAACCTTGGACCCCTCCGTGCTCTTGGTTCTTTGTCCCTGGGTCCCTTCGGGTGGAGACCCCAATAAACCCCTCGGAACTCCACACAAAGGGCCCCTCCCGCCTCTCTGTCCCCGGCGGCGCTGCAGGAGCTGTCCGGCTCTGTGTGTGTGTGAGAGTGGCTGCGAGTACCCACCAGCTCCGGTGTGCCAGGGTGTGTCCGAGCGCGTTTGCGTGGCACCCCGGAGCTGCTCCGACGGGGACGCGATCGGCACGGATGCGGCACTCTTTCCACCCCCCCACTCGCATCGCGTCAAGTGGTAGCAAGAGGCTCAGGTCTCTGCTGGGATCTTTGCAGGCAGCTCATGAAACCTTATTTCTAGAATAGAATTGCTTAAATTGTAAAGTGACAGCTGAAGTGAAATTCAGTGTTTCAGTTGCACCTCACAATTCAACAGCATTTGGCTGTCATCACACCACTAGCAATAAATGTAGTAATAAAACTCTTTGTTTTGAAAGAGAGCTGCAAAGTGTTTCCTGACAAAAAACTGTTATATTACATTTCCCTTGTTTGGCCTCATAGGCATCAGAAGGGATGGCAGCTTTCCCCAGCAGCTTTATTGATGCATCAGGACACGGTGATATGAGGATACAAGAAGAAAGTGTGCTTCCAATTACTGAAGACCAGTGATTGCAGAAAAATCAGCTCCTTAAAGAATGAAACTATACCTTAAACTAATTAAGATATTGACTGCTTTGAATGTTCCTCCTGGTACAAGTTGCTGCCACATGAAGTAAAACCTCTAACCTCCCATGGCTTTAACTGTTAAGGTATTAGCATGTCCAGCTGTTACTGTGACCCTATCAAGTTACCAGCACAGAAATTAGGATTTCCAGTTCAGGACATTCTGTCTCAGGTCCAAAATCTGGAAGAAATATTTTGCCCCACAAAATTATTAAAAATGTCTAGGAAGAAAAAAGGCTTTCTGTGTGCAGGGAAGAACTTTGCTGATGAATCCTGGGAATTTCCAACCCTCCACATGCTCCACACTAAGCTGGTGGCTGGGATGGTGCTGATGGCCATGCATTCTGTGCTGCCTCCTGGGACACAAGTCAGCTGGAGAGCAGAAATGCTACTGGCAAGGTGGAGGGGAGAGGGAGAGGGAGAGGGAGAGGATTCTCCTGCTCCTTGCCAGGAAGACCCAGTGTAACCCAGAGCTGTCAGAGCACAGAGCACTTGTCTTGGTTTCTCTTCTGTACCCAACTGCTGACCTTTGCAAGAGCTGAAGAAATTGAATTATTTCTGAGACTTCCCATCCTCTCTCAGATTTGGACAAAACTGACCACACATCTCAAATATAACAAGGAAGGCCTGAGCAGAAGAGAACATGGCCACAAAGGCCCTGGCTGCTTTGGAATTCAGGCAAAAGGAAAATCTTCCCTATATGAGTCAAAACTAAAAATTTTAAGTTGGTGCCACAAATCAGATCTTAACACTTCTGATGGATTTTATCTTCCATTTTCTTCTGCAGCTAAAAACACTGTACAGCATCCACTTATTTCAGCAGAATAAATTTCATTTTTTCTTTATAAGTCTATTTGCAAGCAATCAAGAAAGAAATCAACTGTGGTCTAGAGATTAAAAGAGAAGTTTCTTGACAATTGAACTATCAGGCTTCAAAGTAACCTAATCCTTGAGATTTTTTATTCAATCTCTTAACATTTCTGGGGACTTGAGACAAAAATTGTAACCACAGTAGTAAATTGCTGAGTGATGGTTCAGCAAGTGAAGTCCTGTCTTGCAAAGATGAGCCACAGTGGTGCTAATGAGGACAGGCAGAATAAACCCATTCCTGTCAGATGAAAGCCCACAGCACCCAAAGCTGAGGAATGACCTGTTTTAATAGCAGGACACAGCTTTCCTAAGGTAAAATAGAGCCACTTTAGTCTCTGTGAGGGAAGCAAAGCCAGGAGATAACTGGTGAGGTCACCAGGAAAAAATGATCAGTGCAAAATACAGGGATGTAACAGAGAAGCCACCAATGCTCAGGACATTTTTTTTTGCTTGCTACAGCAGCAAGATGCTGTGTCCACCCTGCCCTGCCTCACTCAATCACTCTCCTTGCCCTGAGGCTTGGGGAGGATTTCTTCAGGCTGGTTTGTCAGCTTATTCCAGGGTAACAATCTCTTCTCTGGCATGAACTGTCATGGCTTCATTAGTGCTGGGAAAGTGCAGGTATTGGCAAATTTTGCATTATGCAGAGCTTGTGAGACACTGTCTCACTAATGTGACCACCACTTCCCCTCCCTTTCCCTCCCACTGCTTCCCAACAGAAAACACCACCAGGCAATTTTTAATCCCTCTTCCACCACTTGTCCTTGCTTATCCCAAAAAACTGGGGAGCCTGCACCTTGTGGCCCCTCCTCTCCAAGCTCCCCCAAGTAGCTCAAGCTAAAGGCATGCCATGTCACTTGGACAGACTCAGAAAGCAGGACATGGGGAGTGGAAACTGGGAACCATGTAGATTCTGCAGCCTGACAAACCAGCCAGGGAGTGTGGGTTGTATATCTAGGCCAGTACACCCTCTGGCAAGTCACGTCTCTGCTCACTCCTGCTTTATCTTTTGCTCTCTGCATCAGCTCTTCAGGCAAGAAGCCTTCCCACAGCCCTCCTAAAGATGATGAGGACCCAATGATAACTCCATGATAAGTCACAGCTATAAATCCCATCCCATCCCATCCAACACTGAGGCTCTTTCTAGTCTGTGTGTTCTTCCGGGTGGCCTTTTTTCTGCTCTTTTCTGCTCTGGGGATCATGTTGTGGCAGCTTACTTCCCAAGGTCAGCCACCGCAGGCTGCATGGCAGCCTGCCTTGGCACAAGGCTGTTACTGGAAACACATCCCCAGGGGCAGAGGACTGGCACTGGCATTTCAGAGATCAGCTGTAATGTCAACCCACTCTTCAGCATGGATCTATGCAATGCCTCCACAATGGGAGCAGAGCAACAGAACAAGTAACACCCTCTGGGACCAGCAAAGCAGCTGCACACACAAGTTTAGATGGAAACAACTTTCAGCTGAGCACCATTCTGGATCCAGTGAGCACTGTCTGTCAGGATGATCCCCAGAGATGTGAAGACTAAGTCTTGCTCAGCCAGCAACATCTCCTGTGTGAACAAAGTTTTGGTTTCTGCTGGGAAACCTGAATCAAACAAACAGTGGGGCAGTGGAACAGACCTCCTTACTCCTTATTCTGATTGAAATTCTTCAATACAGTTGCCACTTCCTTTACTTACTACAAGGCCTCCCAGCTCCCCCAAGAGGTGCTTTACTAGCGTGAGCCACCAAAGACCTGCTAGCTTCAAGGGAGCTGGCAGTAACTCCACAAAGCCATACTGAATGCTACACAGAAGGAAGAGGAGGCAAATCAAATAGGGCAACAAGGGAGAAAGCACACATCTGTCACCTTGATGACTCTTTGGGAAAGGCCAGTGCTCTCATGGCCAACCCTCACCAGTCACTCCCAAGTGTGTCGAGATGATACCTGCAAGACCTCAGCAGAACTTAGGTGGAGGCAGGACAGGCCAGGATGCTCCAATTTAAACAAATTATCCAGGTTGCTATGGAAACTTCAAGAATGGAAAAGAAGCACTTTGAAAACAAACCACACTGAGACAGGTTTCCTATCCACTCTGAAAAGGTTTATGACCAGAAAAGGCAAAGTGGGTGTTAAACGATTTTGAGCTAAGGCAACAGTAGCAGCACTCGAGGAGGAGGCATTATGGATTGTCCTGGGGTGATTTTACGATGACACTTTATTCCCTAATAATCTGCTTTATGCCCAGAAATGGCTGCTGTATCTTTGAGATGAAGGAGGCAGAGCCAGAGCCCGGGAACCCTGGGCACGGCTGTTCAAACTCTCTCTCTCTCCGGTGTGGTGTGGTCAGTGGCTACACAGATTGTTACTTCATTGGCTTTTCACCAACTTAGCCAAGAAGCTTCTGGGGGTTCTTTTGGTTTTTTTTCTTTCCCCTGGCCTGGAGGCTTTTCACCAGCAAATCCTTTCGGCAGATTTTTGGTTTTTTTCTCTCTGAGACAGGGAGCCTAGTGAGCAGCCCTGGCTGGTCTGAACCCCAGGAAAGACCGAGCCAGTGAAACAAGAGACAGCAAAATCCACTCGTTTTGCCTGCTGCGGGGAGGAAAATCAACGCCAGAGGATCAACAGATTTCCCATCTGCTCTGCTCCAGGCTCCTGTGCGAACTCCTCCTCCTGGAGACAAAGGGACCAGTTGCCATTTTGTTTTCCGGGCCACACAGTCAGCCTGTGCATTTTTCTTCCCCAGGCATTTTCGAGGGGTTTTTTGTTCTGCTGTGGGTGGGTGGGTGTGGGGGTGTGTGTGGGTGGAGGGTAAGTTTCTGGGAGTTCATATCTAGAATTCATTCAATCCTTTCCTGTGCCTTGAAGGCACACCACCCCACCCTCTTTATTTTGTTAATAAACAGTTCTCTTTTTTCACTTTCATCTGCTGGTATCAATTTCTCTCATTGGCAGAAGAAAAGGGAGTTATTGAAGCCCTTTCTCTTTAGAGGAAACACTCATTCCAAGGCATTTTCTCCTGAAATTTGTCTCAAAACCGAGACATGGATTCACAGCACCCATCATACACATCTTTTATCCCAAACCACAGGAAAACAGTCCTCTGTATTTTGGTCAACACTACAGTATGAAAATTCTGACCTCTTAACCCCTTCCTGGCACCCTGTCTTCTTCTACATTACTGTTGTAGCTATAAATTGCTATTTGTAGCTATAAATTACTATGTGTAGCTATACTAACCCTATCAGTCATGGCAAGTAGAAAACACACAGGTAGAATTCATCTGATACAGATAGAGTAAAACTATCTGTGGCTTTAAAGCTCATCAAAACAGAATATCCTAAAGAGCTCTTTTTCACAAAAAAAAAAAAAAACAACAAAAAAACCCCCAAAACCCAACAAAACACAAAAAAGAAACAAACAAAACCAACAAACAAACAAAAATCAAAGAACAAAACCAAAAACAGCCCAAAACCTCAGACTAGTGACAGAACTTTGCCATTGATTTTAAATGATGTATGCTCAGATGAACCCACTGCAGCCCAAAAGTGCAGTATTCAAACAGATATGCTCCACCTCATCAAGAGTTTGTGCTTGAATATTCAAGTATTCTGTGATGAAATGATTACAAGTAGCATGGGGACAGAGAGATGCCTGACACCAGTGTTGTTAATTAATATTGTTATTGCCTATCTAGCTGTTAAATAAATGAATTGTTACATATGGACCCAGTTGTGGGTTCTTTTCAGAACAGCTCCATCCTGCATGCTCCCTGAGGAAGGCAGGCTACTGTCCATCCTTACCAAAGACAGCTTCCATTTATCTGCTCCTTATCATCAAATCTGAGGGCCATTACAGCCCGGAAAAGGTGACGGCTGTTTTGGAAAAGGGAATCTCACCTGGGGTTATTAGTAGATTCTATCTGTTTGGAAGCCACAGATGAACAGTTTTGAAGAACGCAATTGTTGGGCATTTTTTGGAAGAGACACATATACTCTGCTGAAATCTTCAAGGTCCCTTCCAACCCAAACCATTCTGTATTTCAAAGAACAGGGAAAAAGTAAACCCACAGTTTGTATCTTCCACATAAAAAAATAATGACAGAGGTGTTCTGTAAGCAAAGCAGCTCCTAGCAGCTACTGCAGCACCTCAGATGGACAGAATCTGGTGCCAGCCACAAAAACAAAACCCCCAGGCCAGCCCCCTGCCCTCGAATCCTCTGTGTACATATAAACAGTATATTTTACTTTACCTTAGTGTATTCTGAGTCTAAATCATTTTTCAAAAAGTTTTTGGCTGAGAACATTGTACTGTCACAAGAGTCCTGAGAAGGAAGAAAACAAGCTTTATAACTGGAAAGTAATTCTTTTGGATGACATTTTTAGAAATACTATTTTCAAATCCATGCAACTGGGAGAAAGGTTCCTCCACCTATCTTTAAGTTAAAGAATGGAACCTAACTGCATATTTACCATTCTAAACATGCTGCCCTTTGCATCTGACTGCAACAGCAGAAACAGCTGAACATCAGCACAAGAAATTTGTAAGTTGCTGTGGTCTCTAGTGAAAAATCTTTAGGTGTCATGGGAACACCACCAGGCTCAAGAGTTCTCAAATCTCAGTTTTGCACACACCCACTTTGAGAACTCAGTACGAGTGCCTGTAGCATTCAGGAACAAATTTCTACCAACAGGAAAAATGTCCCTGCAGAAAGGTCTCCTGAGGAGCTCTGAGCTGGAATCTCCTCTGCTCAAAGCCATTTCCTGCTGTCTTGGCAGGCAGGAGGTTGCAATTTGCTGCCATCTGCCTAGCTGACTTTTTGGGGGAGGAGGTGGGGGAAGGAAGGAAGGACCCCCAAGTTCCCAGCTGACAAAGAAACTTGACCTCTAGGCCAACTGTTCCCCTTGCAGCCAGTACACACAGGACAGGCTGGGGAATGATGCCATATGCCTTCTCCTCACTGTCAACCAGATTTGGATACAGTGAAGCTGACACGTGAGAGGAAGCAGAATACAGTACAGAATACAGTACAGTACAGAATACAAAAGGAGTGCTGGGGGATAGAACATTTCTCCTATAAATCATTTCATTTCTGGGGAGCAAAACCTGGTCTTTTCCCAAATCAAAGGAAGTAACAAAACTAAACCAAAATTTGCTAACATTACAAATTGAAACCAAGAAAGGAAGTGAAAAACTGCTCTGCCACAACAGTATCAGCCTCCAAGGTCCTGCCATTAGTTATGTGCCATAGATTCACTGAATTCAAATGAGTTGCAATTTCCATAGGCTGAGGTTTGGTGGTTTAAAAGATTCCAATTCATCCCCATCTCCTAATCTTTCTTGCAGCCTGGCTGCTCTTAACACAGTGAAAACAAATGGACCTTGTATGAACTGATACAGGCAAAAGTGTTGCCTTCTCAGAATACCTTGAGAAATTAGCACTGTCCCTTGGTTAAGGAAAACCACTCTCCATCAGGACTGCTAAACCTGGACACACATACAGGGATGTGCACAAAGCTCCAGTGACCCAAAGAAAGTAAACATGAAAGTAAGTGTCTGCCTCCTTTTACTCTGATTCCCATGAAATACATCATAGAACCTAGAGAAAAGATTCAAATGCAAGGAAATAACATTAAATACCTGCCAAAAACATTTCTGTACAAACTGTGATGAAAGTGAAGACATCATTAGATAACAAAGGTAAGTTTTCTAAAAATACTAATCCATTTTAGGAGAATAACGTACGGTGATTTAGGTAGAGAAGCTGCTTCTAGGAAATTATTCTGCCTAATTTCAGACCACAGGGAGTGAAATGGCTCAACAGTTGTGTCCTTGATGTCATCAATAACATTAAAACAGGCATAACTGAGTATTAATAACTTGACTGTTCCCATCAAATAAGAATTTAAACCACAACAAATGCTGGCTAAGAAAAGACAGATATTTTCTCAACACCAATTTATTCTTACAGTGAAGAGGGACATTAGCTTGCTGAACAATGGTAACATGTTACAAGGCACAGGGTATTTACCTGTGTTTAGATCCTACTGCAGGCAGACAGTGAAGATAGACCAAACCTATGATTTGATCCAGTACAGTGATGCTGTTTAGCTGCAGTGAGAATTTAACCACATAGGCAGCACTCCTGACTTCACATCCACACTACAGTCACCAGCCCACTGCTTCCCAGCAGCAGGTAAGTCACAGCAGGCAAACTTGAAGGATTTCAGTAAGTCAGCCTGGAATCTGAGGTGCTGACTACTGATCTGCAACAGCAGAGGCTCAAGAGAGAACCCTCCGAGTGACAGTCTTTAAAGCAATATGCACTGATCCAGGAACAGGGCTGTCAGGTGTCTCTGTTGCTTGCCTTTGCCTTGTCCTCCTTGTCCTGTCTACACGGATAAACAGCATAAAGTCTGACCACAGAGTGCATGGCAGAAGAGAGCCTTGACCCTCTGTTCCACTAGACACCAGTATAATTCAAGTAGTTATTTAAATTATGAAACTGATTGGTTAATTGGAAAAGGCTCTGCAACCTACAGATAAAAAGCAGTGCACTACCCTTTGGTGAAATGAGTAATTTCACCAATACCCAGAGATCATCAACAAGTGCAGCTTTCTAATTTCCGTACAGACACATCAGCTTTACATCAAAGAAGCCCATCTTGTTATTACTTCCAACACAGATCATGACCTGGGAGTCAAGGAGAGACAAGACAAGGCACAAAACTATCTGCTCACTGAATCTGTCTGCTCCAGTTGGGACCTCTCAAATCTTTCACGTGCTTTGTGCTCTTTTAAGAAGAATCACTGTTCACCAAGGTAAAGCCTGTGATTTAGTATCATCTAGTAACATATAATTTCTGTCCACATAATACAGGCAGCTTCTGATTGCCAGAGATCTTCGTAATATCAACTCTTTTCCCCATCACTTCAAGGAACCGTGTTCCTGTAAGGCTTCCTTTAAATCTGTAGCAATCTAAGGCTGTAGATCTGCTGTGGGTGTATATCCACCAATGTCCAAAGTTGCTCTTCACTTCCAAACTCCATCAGGTTCTGGATAAATGATCCTAAATGTCAAGTTTATCCGTTCATCTCTAGAATGATATTCCTTAGGCACTCGATGCTGTAAGTGGTATTGGGGGGGAAAAAAAAACAAACCATGAGCTTGTGCATTTAAAATACAGGTAATCAAACAATGAATAAAACCTTCATTTCCTGTGATGGCTTCTTATTCATATTTCTGAACACTTAGGTAAGGTAAAAACATCATGTTCTGACTGCTCAGGGACACTGAAAACAAAGAGTCTTTGTATATTACTGTGGACTTCTGAAATTAAGTTACAACTTTTTGATATTCCAAGTTTTTATATTGATTCTGCTCTTTCCACTGCAGGCTGCAACCTTCACTGTTGAACTTTAATGCTGGAACATCCGAGCTGACTCCTCCTGCATCACTTGGTACATGACAGCAAACCCACTGTTTCTGTGGGTGCTCTGAAATTCTGAGGCAGAAAGCAACACTAATGCCTTGGAAAACAGTTGTGCCACTGGAAACAGAATGTCCCATACATCCATGGGAGTGCTGCAGCACATCTGGAAAACTGCACTGCAAGTAAAGCACATAAACAGTGTCAAGGAGTTCTTACCTGCCAATCCTCCTGGGTAGCTCCTTCCATTATCAACAGAGTCCCGTGATCAAGTGGGATTCTAAGTCTTTCTACGTAAGTATAGTCTCCATCCTCTTCCTAAAAAGGAACATTAGACACTGAAGAAGCAGGCACGTGCATTTGTTAGGAAACCAGTCCTCTAGAGCAGAGCTTACAAAGCCTGTGAGGGGGGAGGAGGAGGCTCTTACAAGACCAAGAAGTCTAAGCAAACCTCTCTGTATCTGTATTTCACATAAAGTCCAGGAGCCGAGCATTTGAATGATGAAAGAAGCCATTGTATCTCACTGCCTGGACGACACAGGTAAAGTTCAACAACCAGTTCCTGCATTTAGCACAAAATTCTGGAGTGACGCTGCAAACCTTTTGGAAACGTCTTAAAATAAACAGTTCTGTGTGGAGACATTCTACAATAGCTATCGTAGATTCCAACAGTTAACTACTTCATCAAAAGTAACATCTTCCTGCTATTCTGAATCTGTCTTGTTACAACATTACATGCTGCTATGGCACTAGCTGCTGGAAGAAGAGCTTTTCCTATTAAAAAAAAAATTAAAATCTTCCTTTCCTATAATACCTTGTAAAACAAGTTGTCTTAAACTTTATAACCACTAAGCAAAACAGAATGCTAGAATAAAAGGCAAATAATTTACAAACTTTTGTTAAGCTTTCAGATTATGTACAACTATTTTAAAACTCAAATATCACAACTAGACATAGTGACACCCCAGCAGTGGTGTCACACGTGCCACATCAGTGGGAACAGCAACTCTCTATTGCTTTGCACTATCCTTTCCAACTTTAAATCAGATTCATACACTGCTAAGTCAAGTGTGTAGTAGTGCAACTTGAACGAGGTATGTCCTTTTAAAAGTTCATGGCTTGCTGAAAAGCTCAAAATAATGAGGTAGAGTAACAAATATTGGGAAAATTATGTCCTAAACGGAGTTTGATATTCAGAAAACCAGCTGGGACTGTGTGTGTGTTTATAAATAAGATGCAGACAGAAAGAGGATTGCACCTTCTAAAATGCAAAAGAGCTTGGTTGGTATCAAGTCAGTATTAGGAAACACTTTCTTATCTTCAGCTGAAAAAAGGGAAAAATTTCAAAAACAGGTATTATAAACATGACTGCTGATGAAAAGCAGAGAAATACCACTGCAAACTTACTTCTTATTTCAGAGGATTACATCATTTCACTTTGTGGATGGACAACAGTGTGCTTATTTTTATCTCTTGCTCATCTTAATTAAAAAGGAATTCCGGTAAGACAAAGATTTAGGAGAAAACATCCTTTTCAAAAGCCAGTATGTAAAAACAGCAATTACTTTCTGGTTTAAATGGGACATCTCCGAGCTCCATTTTACTTAGAAAAAGAGATTTTTATGTCAATTTACTTTGGAAAGCCAATGAAGACAAAGTTTTTACTTTCTTACATGTCATTACTAACACTGTCAATCAAAGCTCATTTCAGAACTTTTATTCCTAGCGCTGATGTCAGACATACAGAAAGCTCACTTGACTTTCAGAGGCCAAGAAGTTTATGAAGGAAATTTATTTTTGACATCTACAGTGGAAAAGACTTTCTGGTAACAAACATGGAAAGAAGTGCATCAGGTGACTTCTTTATGTTCACTTTGTAACTCTACACACGTACTACAAAACTAGGTACAGCAAAGCAACTGTTACGCTTTTTAATATACTAGAATTATCCTAAATTTGAGTTACACATTTAATACCATCCAAGCTTTATACTATCCAAGTACACTGGTTAAACCTTTTTTCAAAATCCTTCATTACAATAACTACAATTAATAAGTCAGGAAAGCTCAGTGTGAGTTGATGGGAAGCTGTGAATACAAAATCTGTAAGAACTCCTGGACTCCATCAAGGCTGTTTTCTTGAAATGCTATCAAAATCAAAAAGAGAAAAGATCTAGTATAAATCCATATAAATCACCCAAGTTTGTTTCTTAAGTCTCAGGAAAGTTTATTGCTATAGTAGTACGAAATGGTTTCTGGACAGTGTAGAGGAATCTTCCATTATAAGGAACACTAAATGGAAACATGCTGTAGAAGAATGTATAAATAATAATGCAGTTATACAGGCAAATGATGCAAAATCATTTTCAATGGCAAAAGTCAGCATCTTTCATGGAGAATGCTGGCTTTTAGTCTTCTGCTTCACCTATTCACCTATTACCAAGAGAATTACCCTTACAAAAGTTCAAATCTTGTATTTTTCAGATTTCATCTAAATTGTATCCCTATTTTCCAGTTTACTTCTCTAGCACCAGCTGTGTAAACACCCTCCTCCACAACAAAGTAGTCTCATCTATCAATACTGCTGCATTTTAACATGTTTATTCTCACTGTCTCTGACAAAATCCTCACTGCAGTTCTTTTCTCTACAGATTCATTAATAATGAATACCAGTTATACTGCCCTTTCCTCACATAATGCACTGGCCTGCCTACACAGGCCTATCTTTGAACTCCTTCAGTCCTTCTGCATCTGAGCACTCCCTTCCTCCTCTCAGCTTGTCTACAGCTTCTCAAGTCCTGCCAATACTGGTGGACAACACCTCTTCCTCCTCTGCAGCCACCACTGTCTGTGAGTCGCCTTCATGCCAATCTAAAAGTCCAACCTTCTTCATCTTGATCTGAATCTTCTACCATGCTCCACATATCCCCACACTCATCTTCAATTAGGTCTGTTAAAACACAAAGGGTTATTTTTCTGCTGTTTCCAGAAGTACTAGGAGATCCTTACCTTCTGCTAGAAAAAAGGACAGTGCTTCAGTGATTCATTTGAAGGACAGACCCATCTGAAGGCTGATTCTTAGAATCACAAATATCCTGCTACTATCTAACAGGCGTGAAGCTCCCTCTCTTCCCAGCAGCCACCAGTTTCCTTGGTTACAGGTGGAAGAAGAGCAAGCTGACACTTGGCTTTCGAACGCTTTCCACAGTTCACACAGCCATTCACTGGACAACCACCCACCTGGTCCCTATGGCACCCACACCTCTGCCACAGGGCACCTCCCAGTGGAACATGGGAGCTTAGTGGGACATCAGGTATCACCCTTCCCTGCCATACTAACATTCCCCACTCAGCTTCCAGGAGGACACAATCAGATAACCTGGCACTGTCTCAGAGTAGAGCAGTGACAAGCAATAGTGAAAAACGGTGGTGAGGCTGTATTGGAAACACCCATCCCACAGAGTGAAACCACTTCCTCTGGACTGGGAGGATAAAGTCATGTCCAAGTGGGAATGGAGCTTGAGGCTGTGTGGGGAATGGGAGGAAGCGACAGTGCCACAGTGGTGACACTTATGCTACAGGTAAGCACAAGAGCACTCCTTGCCTCAACCAATAGCTTGTGAACTGTGTATGAATCACAGCTCTAAAGCAAAGCATTTTTCTCCTGGTTCCAGTGTAGGCAGGAGCTACAATGATGGGGGCAGGGAGAACAAGGAAGCAGGAGCAAGGTTAAAGTAATTTACTGGAACCAGAAGAAAAAAATAGAAGAAACCAGATCACTGTAGACTTTGAACTATGAAGTAGGTATCCAAAAAACCTTAGAAACCATTTAAAGCAAAGGAAAAATATCAGCTGCTATCATGTAACTGGTCCAAATAAACAGAAAAGGCTGTATTTAGAAAAAATAATGCTTAAAAAGAAAAATTCCAGCAGGCAAAATAAAACAGTTTCTGGCGTCATGTTAATTCCCATGAAGTCTCCTTATTCCAGTGAGGAATTTACACCTGAAATGTATTTGCAGCTTTTTTTACATGCACTGGGCTGAAATTCTGGTACGAATTATTTCTACTTATCCACAAAGGATGCTTGTTTAAGCAGATACAAATAGTCCATGCATGTCTCTACACTCCTTTACCCTCTATTATATGATGAACACTTACCCAGTACAGTGACCACCAGAAAGTAAAACAGAGGACTGAACCTTTCTCTCCCCTCACCCTAGAACAATTTTCAGGATAATAAAAAAAACACTTTAACCTAAGTAACTTCTTTTCATTTTTCACAAGTGAAAAAAGATTTCAGATTGTGTGATTGCTTCAGAGTGATGTACATATACACTATCAAATTACTAACAGACAGTTGTCAAAATTCACATAAACATGCACAAAAAACCCAACCCATCAACACTACTGGTCATCTTTTCAGTTACAGAAAGAGGATTTTATTCACTATCAGTTTCATCCACATTTCAAGATATAATCTAGAAGATATCTGTAGAGATACCAACATGAACTGAAGTCTCTGAAGGCTCTGATCTAGTACTCTTCAACTGCCCTTCAAGCTGTGACCTCACTTGCGGTACACAGTGTTTTGTACGCAGTACATGATCCCACACAGGAAACCACTTTTTTTCCCCAGTACCATTTATCCACAGTGACGTTCTACGTCTCTCATCTTATATGTTCATTTTATCTTTCATCTCAAAATCCTTAAAAGTATTCACAAGAACAGAGAGAAACAAAGGCCTTTGAAACCCTAGAACCTGAAATAGCAGAATGTTGGCCCTCAAAGAGGTTTAATTTTGAGAGGAAAAGGATTTGCTTTCTATTTCCCTCCTCAATGAAGACTAACTCTGGAAAACCCAATGTACTGATACTGGCAGACTGCAAACCAGGGAGAGCCTGAATGCCTGTGATGACTGTTAATCTGAATTCCTTTTCCCTAGATTACATTCCTCTTCCTGTAACTTGCTTTTTAACAAAAGAATGATCAAATTTCAAAGATCTACAATCAGTTTTAACTTTCTCTTAATGAAAGAGAGAATGCTACAGTACAATAGAGTATGAAAATTAATTCTTTGGTGGTACAGCCTGAAAGGTTGTAATTTCCATCAGAGCCTCTTGTAACTCCCACTTGCCAAAGCATCTATTGTCATAGGATGCTCTCAGGAAACTGCAGGCTTTGGCAATGTGCAAAGAATACGTAATGTGTGCCATGTAATTATTAAGTATGAGTTCCCTTAGGCACAGGACACACTTAATAGCAACTATTTCAAAGATCTGCACGTGGGCATTCTACCTCAGAAAAAAAGGTATGTCACACTTGCAAAAGGAATACACTTCACAGGTAGCAAGACTCAGCTAGTCAGAAATAATCAGGTTGAAGGTGCTAAAGAAAACAAATGAGGAGAGCTTGAGGGATACATCTATAGAAAACCATCCATCCCTGGAAGAGAAGGGAAGAAATCGTGCAGTACAGATCAAACAAGGCAGCCAAGTATGAATGGCACAGACTGAATTCCCCCTTTGGTAATAGTGGGTGTCTTTTCAGAAACTCTATAAAAAAGGCATCTTACTCAAGAACTAGGACTGATTTTTAAGACAGAACCTGCAAAGTTTATACTGAAGTTTAAGTGTATTTTGTTTTAATTCATCAATGGGGAATACAGGCACTTCTAAAATGAATCCAAGCATCATTTACAGTTTTCTACAGGAATAAACTTTGCAGCTGACATTTTATTATAAACACAGCATCAGGGATACTTACTCATGCTATGCTCACTGACATAACAGACTGGTTATGTGATCTCATGCTCAGGGACCAAGGTTAAACTCACTTCAGGCAACAAAGAATTTACAAATTGGAGAACTGGTGAAAAATACAAACTATTTGTTTTCTGGCTTAATTTCTGACCTTTGCTGTCCAAGACTAGGTGACCCAAGGTGACTCTTGATGGGCAAACTTCAGTATGGCAGCACAGAGTTTCCCTGTTGGCTGGTAATTACCACCTCTGCTTTCTGCACTACCTACTCCAAATAAATAGCAACACAAGCAGATAGCAAACATCTTTCCAAAGTTGTCAAAGACTGCACAAGCAGAAAATTCATCTGAAATAGGACACCCTAAAATAAGGCCTGTATTCTCAACACAGGTGAATCCTTTACTTGGATAAATACAAACCGTAAAGTTTAAGCTGGCTTGCAAACGCCGCATTCCCAAGTATTTTATCCAGAAAGAGGATTCACTATTGAATCACCAATTAACTCCTGAAAGGATATTCCACACATCTCCTTATGAAAGCAGAGGATCTCTGTTTAGTCTGCGAGTATGATGTGACAGTTTCCATGGTACTTTATGGAGAAGAAATGAGCTTCTTCCCTTTGTTCACTGCCCCTCAATCTGAATACACACATGTCAAAATGTGAACATTGTTAAGAGGATTTTTACTTACAAGAGCGGTCAGAACTACTCTTCATCCCACGTACACTCTGCATTACATAACGTTGGCCTGAGTTTAAGAAAATGGTAGCAAATCTTTGATTCATTTGCACAGTGTAAGTCCACTTCCAGCACCACTGATCTCATTTTAAGTACCAGGAAGGGCCCTTATTTGGGCAGAAGACTGCCCAGGTTCCAATTTCACTGCAGCACTACACTACACTGCTGCACATTATTAGAGTGGTCCCATCCCCATCCTCAGGGTGTCACAGTCAATTCAAGAGATTTCTTGATCCCTACACTTACTCCACAGAACTTTAGAAGTTGTGCTTTCAGAGAAAACAACAAACATGTAAGTAGCTCTAAGACTCTCTCAGTACGATACGAACACTCACAGGGGAAGGTTTCTTCCTCATCTCAAAGGTCCGAGTAGCACCAAAGCTGAGTGAGGCAATGACAGGATTTTTTCCCAGCGATGGCTCGTCGTCGCTGTGCCAGTCCACACTGTCCTTCTCATTTCGGTAGAGGTTGCAGAGCAGAGAGTTGAAGGTGTAGCCAGTGAGCTCCTCAATGCGCTCCTTCAGCATGGTCAGCAGAGGATGCCACTGCAATCAGCACAGAGGGGGAGGGTAAATGCCACGAACACAGGCCAAGGGCAGGTAATGCAAGACAGAAGGCGAAAACTACTAAGAAACAAAATATACTGCACTTTAATCACAATAAAATTAAAATCAAACAAATGACTCACAGCAATCCTGATGATATCTTTAGCAGAGCGGAGGAATGGGCTGGGCTTTCTGCAAAATATGCACACATTACCCATCGCTCAATACTAAATCATCTCTTAAAACTCTGAAGCCAAGCTGCCTTTCATACTAATGGAGGCAATCAGTGACTAAATGACACTGCTCTCAATTGCCTGCAGCTGCTGACAGAGAACAAGAGGAAAGGTTGGCCTAACGTGGCCCTCTGTCCCCACTCTGTTAGCACAGCTTGTTGAGCTCAACTCATCACCTCTTGGGGTTTTGACTCTGACACTGTAACTTTCCAGTGGGTCACAAAACCAATGTCACTGGCCCTGGATTTCATCCTTCCCTTTGCTAACATCTTGCTGAGCCCACAGCCGAGGGAAGCTCTGCACATCCCATTACAACTCAGTCCAGTTATTTACTGTTACAAACTTACACCACGACTTTCATCTGTCAAGAGTGCTTTTAAGAACTACACAAATACATAAAGAAAATTTAAAAAGCCAAAGCAATGTAGGGCAGAATTTTTGCCCATTATATAAGCAGAAACAGAGATCAAGAGAGGATAAGAAACTGATTCCAAATCTCCCAGTGCACCACCAGCAGAAGAAGCAACAGACATACTAGAAATATTTTCTAGTATCCACCTCTATAAACAAGGCTGCACTACCCCCTTTCCAAGCTTCCCCAAGTTTAACAGGTATTTAACTTATTGGTTGCTCTGCAGGAGCCTCAACATACCATCCTTCTCTATTGGGGTGTTTCTAGCTAAGGCACATCTTCAACAATTAAGCATCATGTGAGTAATTAATTCTAGATAAACATAGCTTGCAGCTATGGGACATGTAGGGAAAGCAGTAATACCACCCAAACCCTCCCCCCAAAAAAAGTTTGCTTGCAACTGGGCTGCCTGAATGTGCAGAAGAGTTCAACAAGAATTATTGAAAGCACTTTTCGGTGACCAAGCAGGACTAGATTTCTTCAACTCCCATCACAGATGTATTACTAAAATGTTACCATATGGTGAATTTTACAATGTAGTTGAAAGACCACTACAAACCTGCAGCAATGGAAGTAGTTTTGTTGAAACATTACTGCGTCACCAACTCTATCACTGCTTACAAAGAAACATTTTCTGATACCAAAACTCATTTAAGCACAAACACTGGATTATATCTATATTATATATGCAAACTAGTCTGGATTATATCTATATTATAGATGCAATCACACCGATTTTTACCAAACAAAAAAGGAGGGACACAAAGCTAATTACTCCTACAGATCAAGTGTTTAAGGCAGTAATCAGTTTTGGTTAAGCTGTGCACGAAGTTACATTTTACTCAGGACATTTCTGTGACAGGAATTCTATTCTACAGGTAAGGACTGTGCTCTTTACACTATCCCCTGCTTCTTCTAAGCTGCAGGTACTCCCACTTGCAAAGCTGAGTGAAATGTCCACATGCAGTGTACTCATAGATCTGCCTACGGGCAGCTTCCAGACAGGGAAGGGCTGGCTTCCAGCTGTGCAACTTCTCCAGTGCAACTCACTTTCTGCTTGAGTTTCTTCCTCTCAGTAAAAATCAGAATTATTCAGGAATAAAAGACAGAACCAGCATGAGTGACTCATTTAGGCCTTGTACCTTTTGGATGAGAGAAACAAGCCAGTGAGCGCTAACTCACAACTTGATGCAAACTGAAACCAAACCTTGAATTCAGGGTACATGGGCTCTATCCAATCTCTGAGTAGCAACAGGTTTCACAACAGGCAGTTCTGAACTGGATTTAAATCATTAGTGTACAACAGAATGATTCTGTGAAGGCACTTCCAATCCCTAAAGCCATTCAGCTTTCAGAAAAGCCCATTTAAAATAATATTTCACAAATGAGTACCAAAGAAAAGCCTGGTTTTCCACTATGAGTTCTGTAGGTTATAGAATTTTTAACTACAGTATTTTTGAGACTACAAAATCTTCGCAACTCATCGTGTTAAATAGCACCTTTTCAACTCTTCCTAAACTGAGCTCTGCTAGATGGTATCCCACTTTGGCAGCACTTCTGGGACTTGGGACACTTTTCCCTCATGCTATCCAGCTTTCAACAGTGACACCTAATTACTGCCATGGAAATTTTAAACAAAGCAATACCAAGAGACAGACTGCTGGGACAACAGGCTGAGAAAGAGAGAGAGACGGAGAGAAAACAGGAACAAAACATCACTGAGTCACTCAGAAGGTTTTTAACTCTTCCAAAACAGTGTGGGAAATTATATGCTACAATCTGGAATTGCTGAGCAGATGAGTTGCATGTGTGATTTTCATAGCATCCACATAGGAATCAAAATATGCCTAAACTCTCATTTAAGCAGTATGGAACCTAAGTGTTTCTGAAAGTAGCTATTTCAGTAATTGGTACTACTATATCTTTACAACAAAAACTCAGTACAACTGTGTGCAGTGCAATCTGCCATATAAAGATCCTTGCAGTCAGTCACAGAGCAATTCAGAGTTTTGTCCAAAGCTACAATGACCCAAAGCAAAACTTTGAACTCTATAGTACTAACTTCCTTTTAGCAACATTTAGCAACTAAATCATGCTCCTCTCAGTCAACTCACTCACAGTGTATTTTATAAAACTGACCACACTCCAGTAGAATCTGCTGCTGATCATAAATTAAATGTTAACAGATACTCTAGATAACTAGAGGACAGAGGGAACTTTTATCCGTTGATCTCTGCAAAGGATTTCTCTGTAGACAATAATAAAACACATACATGTAAACATACATGTAAACATATACATACATTTGGATTTGGCTGCATTGTTATTCTGGAGTATGTGTAAGGAAGCTCCCCATACCAGGATGTAAGCCGTGGTTCCTCAAAAGATACTTCTGAAAAAGAGCAAAAACAGAAAGACTTTCTCAGTTGCCTTATCAAAGGATCTGAAAATGGAAAGATGATGCAATTCTGCCAAGAAACTTGATTAAAAAGAGATTGTCCATTCCCCTAAAGTTAATAAGGAGCCCCTTAAAATCCTCAGCTTTACATAATGAACGCAAATGAAGGAATGAAATTATTCAAAATTAGGTGCGCATCTGCAGGTGAAATTACCTTGCCAAAATCCTGGAAACACATCCATTTTCTTACCCCTATGCCAGACAGAGCAGGGACTGGATGAGTTAAAGACAGCAGATGAAACTGAAATTTTATTTATACATCTGGCTTGTTTTACATTCACCTGGTTCTAGTGCCCAGTACGCTGGCATAAGCTGCAAGATACAAATGGCTCCACTGGAAAGGGTGAAGTAGAAAGGACTGTAACATCCATGGGACATTACAGAAACAAAATGTATCAAGGCTGCACACAATATATTGTCAAATATGTGTGTGCTGTGTGGTATAACACAAAACATCAGGTTAAAAATACTTTCAGCTTCTGAAAAGACTATCTTGGCAAGTATTTCTCATGCTTGGCACGTTAACATTCTGCATTATACCGTCCCCTTTATTGCCAACCAAGGAACACACATGGTGAAGACATTTTCCAGCCTCATCTAGTAACTACTCTGATACATTATCTTACATCGGTTCCTGACTAAAAGTGGAATTTAGCTAGAACAGGTGCCCCTTAGTGAACAAATCCAGAATAGCAGCCTCTTCTTCTACTGCATACTGGAAGTAATAAGTAAAGCCAAAGCAAAGGAACATGCAGCTGCTGGGATTTTAAATAAAAGAGGCAAAAAATACACCTCATGGAAGAAACCTCCAAGAACACAATTCTTGCAGCATTGCTGGGAGACTGTATGAAGGGATGGTGACCAGACTTAATCTTAAAATGAGTGAGAAAAAGAACTGGAGATGACAGAAGAGACCAAGATTCCAAGATTTTTAAGACAGGCAATTTTAATTTGGAAAGATCTCACTTAGTTGGCAATAGTAACATGGTATTAGAAATTGAAAAGTAAGCTGCAGTAGTCTTCAGATATGCATGGAAAACCTGCATGGAAACTTGAAGAAGTGGTAACACTGAAAATGAAAACCAATTCTAAACAATGCACAGACTCTGTTATGGAACTGACCCGTGAATGACCTGAAAAGGTGCTCTGCACACTCCTTACCCTGTCTGATGTGAGTTCGCTGACCCCAGGGTATGTCTTGGAGGAGTTGCTCAAACATCCAGTCTGCTTGTTCTGAGTCAACAAAGCCAGGAATCAAATGAATCCTAAAGATGAAAAAGGTAGAGAAATGTATATTCCTTCCATTTTTCTTTATCTGCTTTGGGAAAATATTTTCATTTCCAGGATTCCCAAAGGAGCTAAAAATGGCTGTAATGCATCGTATCAAAAGTCAAAGCCCAGTATCCTGCTTCTGATCACAGCCAAAAGCAGGTGTGAAGGAAAGAAAAGAAGAGCTCCTGTTGAGTCTTAACCTCACCAAATGTATGTAATTGCTTTTCAAAACTTATAGAAACATATGACAACCAACAATATACCATGAATTCCAGAATCAGCCACATGCTGTTAAAAATGGCATCCTTCTGCTTCTTATTAACTTCACACCTGACAAATCAGATAGCCCTGATTATGGTAATACAATCAACATAAGTAAATAATTGCCCCTTATTCACCATCTCCACATCACTTAAAATTTGATAGCCCTATATCCCTACTGCCATTGCTATTCCCCTTTTGAAGCATAAGGAAAAGTATTTAGCATAAGGACAGCATTTAATGTCTCCTATTTTTTCATTTCCATATGTAAATTTAATATTTTGATTGGACTAACAGTCATACAAGGATTAGAGCCACTGCAGTGGGCTGCAGAGTACGAATGATGCTAAAAGCAGTTTATTCTCTCAAGCATTCCATGCCCCAAAGATGTAACAATAAGAGTATATAGTAAAGGTGTTAAACAAAGATGCAAATCTGATTATTAGCTTTCCAGAAATATATATATTCCATCAGTGTATTACGAAAAGAAACTCCAAAAAATGCAGGATAACCCAGCTGGCTGGGTATCTCGTCTCTTTCCAGCTGGTCAAAGCTTTTACTTTTCAAAATGCTTTAAAAATTTGTTTGCATCTTTAGAAGAACCTAAGATGAAAGCACAAAAATGAAATAATACAATATTCAGAAGAAATTAACTCAAACACACAAAAAATTACTATGTCCTTGGCATTTTTTCCACTAATAATAAAAATCTATCAAATTCAGAAGAAGAGGATTAGTATCGATATTGCAGCTAAGTCAGCAAGGTAAAATGTATTTTAGTTAGTAGGAATCACAGAACAACCAGGTTTTGTTTTGAAGTGTCCTGAAGCTGAAATAAGTAAGGCATGGCATATAAGCAGAAGGGACAATCCTGAAGTTACCACGATTGCATAAAGTTAAATGTTTTTATTAGAGTGATTTAAAACAATTCCAATTTACAGCTACACGTTTTGGAACACTCTTTAACTGTACAACACAGACATCACACACTTGCTAACACAGGAATACTGATGCAAATTTGCAGCAGCAAGTCACTGTGAATCGTGACAGAAATGAACACAGCCCCTTGTCCTTATTCTGGGAAGAGCACTGGATACAGTACATACCAGATGTCAGGAGGTTTATTTTTCTTCTGTTCAGTGCTGCTCAGAACCACCTAAGTCCCTGCTATCTAACACTCAAAAGTATTTCCAGAAGTACTTTAAACAGATGATGCACGGAAGAGCAGTGTGCAGCTGCTAAAGTCAAAACCCTCTGCAGAGACTGGACTTCAGAAAGCTGAGTATCACCACATCACTCTGCAAAAGCAAATAATGCTTCCTCCACTTACCTAGAAATGCCAGTTGGTCCCTTGCTGAGCTCATACACACCAGGCTTGCTGAGGATGTAGAAAGGAAAGTCATCAGGAAGACAAGCAAGAAATTAGACCGAGCAGCACAGACTAGAATTGCTGTAGGCCTGGACTAGGGAAAGTTTTCTTTAAAAAAGAAAAGAAAGTTTAAAAAGGGAAGAAATAATGTCCTGGACATAAAGGTCAGAGTAAGACAGCAAGGTGTGCTGCAGAAGCAAATGAGTTTGTGTGTGTGTCCTGTCCCTCCTTCCACCAAAGGCTCAGTACACAGTTTTAGAGCTCTTAGAAAAAATAAAAGAGATGCCACAGGGAATCTAAAGGAGACAACCATACATGACTGCACTCAGATCACTATGTTTGGATTTATAAGTACACTGAGGAAGAAAATTCTACCAAGTTAGCCAAACTGAAGCAAGCTGGATTTTCAATATCTCTAACTCCACCATACACCACCACACTTTGTCATGCTTCATGCCAAAGTTATCCTGAGAAGATCCCCATTTCAACACAAAGGGTAAGTAACATACAAATACCCAGCTTCACTATGACACTATCAGCTACTTCTCTGAGCCCTGAAAGAAGCTGCCAGACCAGCTACATTTCTGGTATATTCCAGAGTAAGTAATTTCCAACACAGTTTACACTGGGACTGTCTCAGGAAAACGTACACTGCTAACCAAAGGAGACAGGCTGGCAGTTGTGCTAAACCAGAATGTCCAACTGATTATCATTACTGGCTTCCCAGCTACACCAAAGGCATAAAAACCAGCTAACAGACTTGGACTCTCCTCATAATACACTCAACTCATGATAAAAGGGTTAAAAGCCACAATTTCTACTCTTATCAACCATGATGACAGAAAAAGTGCACAGAGAAGTCAGCAGAGTACTCACTCTATCACACCTGCCTCAGGAACTCTGCGCTCCACCTGAAAGGTAACAAGACAGTACACGGTGAATATTAAAGTACCTGGCACTCTCTAGTCACACAGAACTCACGGTCATCTCTAGTGACTCTGGGAAGCCACACACTGATAAAGCCTGAAAAAAAATCACACCCCAGGGCAAGAGGGAAGTAGTAACAGTTCACCCACGCCCTCCTCACCCCAGAAACTCTCAAACACAGCTACCATTGCAGGCTGGTTTTTAGCCACCAACTGCCCCCTAAAGGACATTGATTTCTAAATTATTTGCATTATTACAGTACTCGCTATTTATCAACTTCAATCAAGAAAATTCTTACCTTTATGTTGATAAAAACACCCTTATGTAAGTAAAAATTTAGTGCAACCCTAAGAAGCATGAACAAACCCTAGGCCTCAGTCAAATGAGCAAAACACAAGAGAGATCAGACATAGCAGGAGCTTACACTGTAAAGCTGTCAGCACAGCTGAGATAGCTGTACTTTGTTAAAAGACAAACAGAGTAGTTTAATCCAGCCTTGGCTATCATTCTGGTTGTCTCAGGGATTTATGCTTCTCTTCTCTACGCTCAGTGGAGTTCTGATTTCAAAGGAGTTACTGCACTGAGCCAACAAGAGGATCAAAATATAGTATTATATAGATAGCAGGTTTCTGCCACAGAGAAAAGAGAATCTTCCCAGACCATCTTCAGCACTTCCAAGCCAAGATGACAGCCTTTGAAATAAGTCTAGCTTAGAAAGAAGTGCTCATGATTATTTTTCTCCCCAAGCAAGGAAGTGCCCCAACTCTGCATAGAGCACAATATCCTTCATCAGCTGATGGGACATGAAGTCTATAAAACAAATCCCATGCCCTTCCCCTGTAGCAAGTAAGACAGATATCCCATAACTTTCTGTTTGCCATATATGCCAAACAGTTGCAAACTCTGCTTAGTAAAAGCTCCAAGTTCAGTTTAGGTGGGTTTTTTATTGTTTTGAAACAATGGACTATATTTATATATTCTATAAAAATGTACTTTAGTCTCATTTAAACAAATGACTATATTATCCTTTCTCTCATTTGAAGTTTAATAACAGATGAGATTCTGCTAGTTACCAGGAAATTTTTACCTCTGATGGCTTTTCAAAGACAAACTGCTTTTGAGTATGATCTTTCTGCCTCCATGCTGGCCTGGCACCTGCAGGGGCAAGGCTGTTGGCCACAGGTGCCTTAGGTGCTAAAGCAGAGAGAGAAAGAAGAAAGGATCACATGAACTGAATATCACTGTACAAAAAATATAGTTAGGTAAACTTATAGAATCATTCCTTAGAGTAGTCTCCTCTGCTTGGCAGAGACTGAAGGAAATTGCCAAGCCTAAGAGCTAAAATAGCAGTTAAATAAGAGTTAAAATTGCACAGGAACTGAAATTTTTATATATATATATATATGTTATTCATGGACAAACAAAACTGAAAGCATACTTTCATCAGAAGGGATGACATCAGTAACTTTTCAATTCTACAACAAACACCCATCACACACCAGCAGAAATTGCTCCATGCAGCTAAGCTGCTTCCCTCTCGATTCCTTTTCTTAGGAAAAAAAAAAAAGAGAGAGAAAAAGACTTTTATTAAAACAGGATTTTTAAACCAGGGAGAAAGTGGAAGAGCAACTCAGGCACACCACTTCAGGTGTTTTATTTACACATGCAAACAGGCTTTAAAATGGACCTGAAACACAAAGTCTTCACTCTGTGTAATTCAAACAATGGGGAAAATAATGGGTTTTTAAATCCCCTTAGAAAAAGAAGGAATGAAATGCACCTGTGACAGAAAATTTTGAGGCCACATACACAAGTCAAAATAGTTGGCTATTTTTTTCATTATTAAAAAATCAGCTTGCCTAGGACACTCAGTCTGCAGAGATATGGGAGCTTGATGGAAACTGTAATCAGGTGAGTGGAACATGTTTTGAGGATGTTCACAAAAACAAACCAGTCTCTCTTGCAAGACTGGAGACCTTCAAAGTGCTCCTCTTCCTCTGCACTCCTTGGTTACAATGTCTGCTAAAAACCCCTTGATGTTAACTGCATCCCTTTCCACTACTTCTCTTTATTTTACAATGTTTCCACCGTGAAAAGATAAACGAAGGCACATAACGCGTTTTATGAATAAAAAGCGGCTGATTGTTCTTACAGAAGTCAGCTCCACCAAACACTATTGGTGTCATTCAAGCTGCCCAGAGATGCGAACAACACGCTCACCTTAATGTGCTCATTAGCAACACATCCATACCCTGCGTTCTGCATCCAAAATCGCCGCACCTGCGGCACACGCGCAAATTTTACTTAAAAACCGGGTTCGAACACCTGCAGCTCAGTTACCGACGGCAACGGGGGAAACGGGGCCAGCCCTCGGGGCCGAGCAGCGCGGTCGGGAAGCGCAGCCCAGCCCCGCTGCCCGCCCCGTGGTGCCCAGGACGGCAGTGGAGAAATGCCCGCCGCCGGCAAGGAAGGGAAGGGCAGTTCCCGGCCGGGGTGCCGCACGCCGCGGCCAGGCGGCTGTGGGCGCTCCTTACCTGCGGGCCGCGCCGCTGGGGCCCCGGCCCAGCCGCCCCGCACCCGGGCCCGCTGCCGCCTCTCCGCCATGCCCGGCCCGGCCACAGTGAAACCAGGTTTTCATCA
>NW_024581131.1:11230184-11303323 GCF_017639235.1 Corvus kubaryi | reverse complement strand
TGGGAGGCGAGGTGGCCGCTGCTGCCTTCCCAGGGCGCCGGGCCCGCTGCCGCCTCTCCGCCATGCCCGGCCCGGCCCCGCCCGCCTCCGCCCCGGGCCTGCGCCCGGGCCCGGCTGTGGGGCCGCAGCTCCGCCCGCCGGCCGCGCACGCAGCGGCAGAGCTTTAGTTAAAGGCGCCCTGGGAAGGCAGCAGCGGCCACCTCGCCTCCCACCCTGCGTGTCCCATTCCAGCAGGGGTGAGAGTGCACTCCAGGTGTTGCATGGCGCCGGTAACAAAAGCATTTTTGGAAGCAGCGGTGCAAAGGGACGGGATTGATGCCACCAGAAACCTCCTCCTGTTTTCTGACAGGTGCCCAGGATAGTCCCAAGGACGTGGACAGCTATTAAACATTACCTCAATCACCGAGGTGAACAGACACTCGAAGTCGAGGCAATTTAGGTTGAAGTATAAGTAAAATATAGGTTAAAAATTAGGTTAGTGATTCTTTGCTGCAGATTGGAAAATAGAAGACCTCAGAGGAACCCAACCTACAGCCTGCCACCACATGAAGGGGGACCACGAGCTCTGAGAACCTCCTTACCTGGGTACCCCTCCTGTGCCAGCTGGATGTGCGTACTATTCCCTCTGCCATACCTTTCTGAACACCTTCAAAAGTTAGAAAATTGTGATTTGGAAATAATTATTTATTAATAGCTTAACAGTGCTAATAAAATTTGTGTTCCACTAATTTTAAAGTATCAGCACTGTAGAATCATAGAATATCCCCTGTGGAAGGGATCCACAAGGATCATCTTAAGTTCAACTCCTGGCCTTGCACAGGACAGCCCCAAAAATCACACCATGTGCTTTTTGAGAGTGTCAGCCAAACACTTCCTGAACTCTGTCAGGCTTGGTGCCATGATTACTTCCCTGGGGAGCTTGCTCCAGTGCCCAAACACCCTCTGGGTGAAGAACTTTTTCCTAATATCCAACCCAAACCTCCCCTGACTCAGCTTCATGCTGTTCCCTTGGTTCCTGTCACTGGGCACCACAGAGATCAGTGCCTGACACTCCACTTCCCCTTGTGAGGAAGGTGTAAGCTACAATGAGGTCTCCGTCTCCTCCAGGCTGAACAAACCAAGTCACCTCAACTGTTCTTCATAAGGCTTCTCCTCCAGGCCCTTCATCATCTTCATAGTCATCCTCTGGACACTCTTCAATAGCTTTATATCTTTCTTATATTGTGGCCCTCAAAACTGCACACAAAATATTGAAGGTGAGGCCACACCAATGCAGAGCAGAACAGGAGAGTCACCTACCACAACTGGCCAGAGATGCTGTGCCTAAAGCACCCCAGATAAGGGGTAGATAATGGCCAAGAGAACAGATTAATAAAAGCATTGGTTTTGGCATGTAAAAGTACAGTAATTTTCACTGTTATTACTCACAGTAAAGGACAATCAGACACTTGAATGTACAGGCAAACTTTTTTACAAGAAAAACCTAACACATTAAAGACTCAAGAGTAATTTCCATTTTATTTGTTTTACAAAGTCAAAAACATACAGATTTTTTAGTCCAATGCTTTCACATCAGATCCAGAGCAAACCAAATCACGTGCTCTTGGAGAACTAATACCACCAACTTCACCATCCCTGTTCCAAAAAAATTAAGAAAACTATGGGATAGGATCTGCATCTCAGATTTGATCAGCACCATTGCATCGGTATTCAGGATTTTTCAATGTACAGATATGTTAGCCTCAAATCATGTCTCAGTGCAACACATCTACTTCAAAATCAGAGCTTGAAATAATTCTTTGAAGGACAGAAAAAAACCTCCCCTCTTCAACCATAGGAAATCACCACAGAAAACAGTGATAGCTGCTTGCAATTTCATTTGCCTTGCAAGTTTTATACATTTTATATTTATAAAAATGAATTTTGGAGACCAAAATCTTTAAATAGAGTAGGTAAATACAGACAACAGCAGTGCAGACTTCTCATGTACTCTGATCCCTGTGTCCAAGAGTTAGGTAACTTGAGCCTCACTGAAGCATTCCACTTTGGAACAGAACCATGAAACAAATCAGTTCATTTTAATGCAATTAAATTAAAACTGTTCTACTTTTTAAGACATTTCTTGGTTCTCATTTTTAAGGCCATCTAAATATTCAGGATTCACATTTCAAAGGACCTCACGAAAAAGACAGACTGATACATAACTTCAAAAAGAATTTAACCACCGTTGCTAACAAGGAGAGTAACTCATTTCAAGCTCTGCATTTAAAGTACCCATAATCTTTTACGTAGCAACCAGCACGTAACATGTAACTTGTGACATTTATCTACATTGTGTTATCACCACCTATTACAAAGAGCAGGCACTGAACTCTTAAAAATGTTATTACAAATCATGAAGATTACATATTACCGAAAAGTTAGAATCCATATTCAAGACCCCAGATTTTAAATGCTTCCCGCAATGTTACTTTATGTATATATTTATAGATGAACTATTACACTTATTTTGGTTTTTGGCCCATTTCCCTCAAGTTCATAACCAAAAAAATCACACTGGACCATGTAAGCAGGGGAGCACACTTGAGCTGGCTGATAGTGCAGAATCCTTGCCAAGTATCCAAAACCTGAGTTTCAAGAGGTCAATACTCTGGAAACACTGCTAGGTTACCTTTTTAAATAAATATGCTCCCTTTCCTCTCCTGCCCATCTGTCTGGGAATATATGAGAACTACTCTTTTTCTGCCCTTCACCCATGAGCACAATAATAGATATGATGGACACTATATAACCAAGATGTTCCTCAACAATGTGATGTCTGATCAAGTCCATGAAAATTTCTTAAAGCACAGTGCAATTTTAGTTCAAAGCACTTCCCCCCTCAGAATATCTATAAACAAATAAAGCCTATTTTTCAATCAATATTACCAGTCAACAGTCTTGTTTCACCTGTATCCTCAAAACAAGACTGTTTTGCTTGTTAGAAAGCACACCTACGATTAGAGATGTTTAAAACATTAGGTCTACTTGATGCTGCAGCATGGTATGGAACCTGCAGGAGTCCCAGGTTCCCAAGATCAAGTTGCTTCCTACTTACTTCTCCTTCATTTTTTTTAAATAACGAGCCCGCATTTGTTTGTTCACTTTCAAGATTATGTTCATGGCAGTAGATGTAGGTAGAAGAGAGGCGACCCATCCCTAAAAAAAAACAAAAAACCAAACCCAATTAAAAAAAAAAAAAAGGGGAGGGGGTGAGGTCTCAGCGTTTTATAACCTGTACTAATTACTCTTTTTCCATAATAAACACAAAGGACTTTTCAGATCCTGACATTTTCCAAGGAGACTTACCATGAGTGCATGAGGTAGGTACCCGTTGGTCCGGGACTGCAGGCCCACCGTGCCCAATGCAGCTCTGACATACGTTTCAGGACTGGGCTTATCGAGGGTTGGCTTGCGGATTTTGGACATTTTTGTTGCCACATAATACGGTAGAACACTCTGCACACAGAAAAACTCATGTTAAGCAGGGAATGCCTTCAATATTAACTTAAAGATCCATCATGGATCTAAAGTAATTGGACATCAGATAGTCTGTATACTGAATTCTAGTTTAAGGCAGCCTCATTTTCAGTTCTAAGATCACAACTGGATCACAATATAAGATCGAAAACTTTTAAATCAGATAACCCATGGGTCATATTTGGACATAGTTCAGTTGTCTGCTGACAGTCAACATCACTGGCTGGAGCCCTAGAAAAACCACTCATGCAAGGGTAGGGTTGAAAAGCAAAAGTGCAAAACTTCATTCCAGTTGTTTAATAGAAAATGCTGTACTATTGCTTCTCTGTAGTAAACCCCCAACATTTGCCTGGTAAGGAGGCGCAGAACCCAAGACAGGGATTTTGCAGTAAAAGCTCCTCAGTTTGGCACCTGTACAAAGGCAGGAGGAGGAAGGAGAAAAGAATGCCTGGAGACTTGAAACACTGAGCTTGTAACTCCACAGCAGGGCTCAGAGGACAGAGGAGATTGTCAGTGTCAGAGTGGAAGGACAGAAAGAAGGATCAAGAAACAGAGCACAGTTAATGAGGTTTGGTAGCAATGTTTGGAAGCAAAACAGAAACGTCATGCTGGGTCTCAGAACTGTCCATAATGGAAAGGCAAGAGAAAGCAGCACGGATATATGCTGGTGGAGGGACACTGATAGCAATGGTAGGGCAAGATAGACCTGGAGGATCCAAAACCACCTATCCCCATCTCATGCTGCTGGAGAAGGAAAGGGAAATGCACATATACTTGTACAGTAGGAAGCAATGCTCTTTCCTCATGGTCATGGTTTTGGCAATGCTTTCAACTTGTCCTCAATTTCTGCCTCTAAAAGAGTAATCAAAAAAGCCCTGCTCTATAGCCCTTAAACAGATATTAAACATACCATATCTCAACACGCCTAGAAAGGTGGGAACTTCATCACCACTTTGACAAGGACCTCCTAAGACACTGTCAGTGGCTCTAGCAGTGATTCAATAAATCCAGCCACTACTGCCCATCTAGCGAGTGCTGCCACTGCTGTACCTTTACAGCAAGTACCTGAGAAGTGTGTGTCCACTTCTGCTATACTAATGGATCTCCAAATGATACCGTCTCAAAAACCAGTATATTTGGGCAAGTTACAGTTTGTAAACCTGCTTCCCCATGTTAAGTCTCTTAAAGAACAACAACCACACACGCCTAACCTCAGAAACATTAGCTGTCGCTCTCAGCAGCACAGCAGGGAGAGGACCCCTTCAGTTCTCACTGAGTGTATCCATGCCACAGCTGTGCACATTTCAACAGAAATTTTACCACCACAAACAGGAAACATTGGTATGTCTGCTCATTCCTTCACCTGAGAACATCAAAACTGTGCCCTTCTGTCTGTAAATAGGACTTTCAATAACATACTGCATGAGTCCACTTTCAAATGGGAAGGAAAAACATGGAGACCTAAACTGTAGAAGTGAAAGTGACTACCATACCTTTAAAGTCACCAAAAGCTACAAATGCTTGGATGAGAAAACTACTCATTCTGCTACCATAGCAGCATAGATATCTCATTTCAGCTCCAGAACATGAACCTCATCTATTTTTCAGATTACATTTCTAAGATGAATCTCTACTTTGATGTTTAAAAAAAAAAATTACAATTTTAAGCTTCTTATTCACCACCAAATGATATCTGCAGCACCCCCACCAAGTATGGCACAATAGGTATGATTTATTCTCTGTCTCTGCTCAAAACAGACTTCAAAAGTGAACTGCATGACCCAGTTAAACCACTGGATAGCATGAAGGGGCAAACAATTGTGCATGAGGATACCTGAAAAAGCAAGCATATGGTAGTACTATTGGACTGATCCACAGATTTCAAGGCACATGGAAGCATGAGATTAAACTCTAACATTTTTCTTTCGCCAGAAAACAAAAAGTCAGGTACTTACCTTTAGATACATTAGATTTACCATCTTTGTATTAACTGGACCTTATTTTAATAGATATCAAGAGACCTGCTGAATCTATTTAGTTTTCTCCCCTTCTTCCATCCCACAAGGAACTCAGACATTCATGAACAGGCATAGCGGATTAAAAAAAAATTCACCACCTTTAGGTGCAAAATGCATTTCAGCATTTTGCATTCAGACAGATATAACCCACACTACCTGGGCAAATAACTCCCCTTATTCAGGGAAAGCTTAGCCTGCACTACAGTTTCAAAACATGCCTTAAAAGTAGCTTATGTCAGTGTGATGTGACTTGCTCACTTGAAACATTTGCTACTGCTTATAGCTCTGATTCTTATTAAAATTGGCTCACACTCAAAATTGGGTTCTTGAATATTATTTGGATGTAAGCAGTCAGATCTCAAGTCCTGAACAGTCAATAGTCATAAGTCCTCCAAAGTCAGAATAGCTTGTTTACACAATTTTATCACCTTTTTACCTTACTTTTAAAAAAGTAAAAAGACCTGAACTCTCAGATGTTGCCAAGTAAGTTTCCGTCCCTTTTCTATGTGGGAAAAAGGAGAGTGGGGAACATAAAGGGGAAATGGAAGAGTTACATCAACCAAAGCTGACCTGTATAGAAAGCTAAACAGCAGAGCTAAAACGCTTTGGAGGAAGGAAGGCAATGCCATTAAACATCAGTTTGGTGACAGCACACTTTTGTGAATACCTGGAGATAGAGCTGGGCCTGTTCAGTGTTGTGAAAAGGAAGCTGGTGGTGACATCTTACCTGCCTAAAATTATTACAATGGTAGTTATAAGAGCCAAACTCTTCTTGGTAGTGCCTGATCAAATGACAACAGGGAGAACTGTCTGTTTGGCTGTAGACTGTCAGACTGGACATAAGGGAGAAAGCTTTTTTACTACAAGAGCAGTATAACATTCAAGCAGGCTGTCCAGAGAGCTCACAGCACCCCTGCCCTTGAAGGTTTCCAAGATTTTGAAAAGCCACAATTAGCCCAGGACCTAGTGCCAGCAGCAATCCCACTGCGAATTGCTAGGCAATCCAGCTGCTGGGAGAGCAGGAGGTTAGGGTAGAAAACTTTCTGGCAATCTTTTTAAATGAAGATTTTCATGAATTTGTGGTCTGATATTTTATGTAGTGAATACAATAAAAGAAAACAGATAATGCAAGTTTCTACCACTATATTTTTGCTATGCATAGTTATGAAGTATAGAGGGATAATGCCAATAACTAAGTAAAGTATAAAAAGGGAGTAAAAGAAAGGGTCAAAGAACCAAGCAATGTTCTTAGACATTAAAAGAGCAGAAGTTTCAGAAAAGCCTGCAGAAACCTTTCAAGGAGAGATCTTTCCAAAAGTCTTGAGAAAAGTCATTGTCATCTTCCTCATTTCTTTTCTTTTGCCTCTCTTCCCCATGCAAACACACACAGAGTTTTAACCCATGCTATTACTGTGCTGCTTCTGTAAAATTAAGCAGATCTGTCAGCAAGAAGAGTGTATTTTTAATCCAAAGATGGCTACACTTCAACGAAAGCACTATGAAAACTAAGGTTCCACAGAAGGCAATCCACTTGAGCAAGGCACATACTTGAGGCTGATATTAAGAAACTAGTAAAATCCCACCAGCATTTTGTTTCTGTTTTTCACACGGTGGTGCTCTGCAGGTATTGGCAAAGCAAAAGTTAACTAGTTTCAATGATGATGATCTAGCTGGAAGGGCAAGTCTGGAATTAAAAGTGTTATGCTTCTGAAGGTCACAAAGATGAACTTCAAAAAAAATCTAAGAGGGATGTAGTCTTCCTAAGGGATTGAAGGAGATAGGTCAGCTAGTCTCCACAGGAAGGTACTTGTAATATTCATTAGTGGCTTATAGTGACTTAGGCTGAAACAAGAGGACAAGGACACGGACTGCAATAAAATTAGCGTAACAAATTGAAGCTGTGACAGCTATTGATAATCAGACCCACATAACTCAATGGCAATTCACTATCTACATTTAAGGGATAAAAAGCAGTGCTGTCAGGAATTCAGCATCCTAAGCCAACATCAGAGTCGCAAAAGGACAGTTTACCACAACCTGTGAAGCTTTGTACAGGAAAATGTAACCGTAGATACAGAAAGTTAGATTTAATTCTTCATTTGTTTATAATCCTAAAAATGTAAGGCACCAAAAACCATTTTCTTAGCTTTTCTATACCCAAAAGCTAGAAAATCTTGCCTATACTATGAACATTCATACTGTGCTTAATGCCTTTAGCCAAGCACAAGTTACCGGGTTGCCTTTTCAGTCTCAATAGGTACTCCACAGTCATAAACAAACAGTTCTTGCTCCTCCTTCATTCTCCTCTCAAACTGCTACGAGTACTATTTAGACAAAATCTGGGGAGGAGGAGACAACTGCACACAGAAACAACACATCCCAAAGACATAACACTTCTTTCTCCTGCAAGCATCTGTCCCTAAGCACCCTCACACTGAAGTAACTATGAACAGCTTTGCCAAAGAAAACACCAGAAAACAGAGATTAGATGATGTACCACAACACAGGCCCAAAAAAATTCACACCATCTTTATTGTCAGTGAAGCTGTGTGTTGAAGGGGCCTGTGTCTCAGTTTGTACACAGACTTCAGCAGGAAAGAAGTCCTCCCAGAAAACTTGATGATACTGATGTAGGAAAGGGAAATACTCTGCCAATTCCTTGAGTCTCATTTTCAGACTGAGATCACAGAGAGGGCCACATTGCATGTAGATGAAAATGACTGGAAGAACAGCTGTCTGATAGTCAAGCTAAATCTGCAAGTAATACAATTTGAAAGACACTGGGGAGATAGAAGTAATGAAGAAGGGTAGAAGTGAAGAGAAAGCTGTAAGGAACTTGCCACGTGGTAAACACTGACCCACTGCAGAACAGTTTGGGGCTGAAGCCCTGTGAGAAGAGAAAGTAACAAGGAGACATGAAACACTGAAAAGTTACTCCAGCTAAATCCACTTCAAGAACTGAGAGCACACAAACCGACCCTGTATGCTGAACCTGTATGCATTCAGAGTGCTGCCTTTTTATGCATCCTTCATTGCTGCACATTAGTTTAGCTGAAAGGTACATCCCATAGTGCTAGGGCACAGAATCAAGCACCCAGGGGAGAAGTTAAACTTTCAGGGCTGTACTCCAAGTTATAACGTTACCAGTGCAAATCTAAAGTCAAGCAGTTAGGATGCTTTCAGGGTCCGCCTCCTGCCCACTGCCAACAGATCCCAAAATAAACAGCACCCCTTTAGATATTTAGCATAAGGTTTAAATCTAGGAGGTTCCCGTTAAAGGGTTGGTGACTGCATGGGAATAGCTCACCCAACAACTATCTTTTTTCTTAATGCAATACCTTCTCAGGAAATGTGACAGGACATTTTTAGGTGAGAAGTTCTTGTTTTGCTAAATATGTTTAAAAGGAAAAAAATCTAGCACATCAAAAAGGTAACATAGCCTTAATCTGGTAACAACCTTCCTATAGTATTAGCCAGTAATAAGAGTTATGCTCTTGTGTATGATGATTTCACAAGTAAGGCAGGCAACTTTGTGCCTTACCTTTCATAAAGCCTTTGAAGTTCACATGGCTTTGAGAACCACCATACAGAATAGAGGAACGAGAGGCATGGACATAGCTAACCCTGTCTGTAAGGTCCCTAACTGAACTTCAAAAAGACATACCATTGTCTTCACAGTACAGGTAAGATCTCATACCACCTTTATTAAACTGACTCTTGCTCTGGAGAGGTTTAATCAGCAATGGAAAGTTCACTGTTTGTGACCAAAGCTGGAAATTCCAGCTTTGGAAGCAAACACTAAGAGTATGTGAGAAGTGATATTAAAGCAAAATCCTATAAAGCTGTGAGAAACTGGCTTGGTTTGCTTTTGTGCCACACCAAAAACAATTAAAACCATGGAAGGTAAACAAATGGGGAGGGGATAAGGAGGGGTATGAAGCAAGACTCATTAGCAATACAGAAAAATAAATCAGTCAGTTACCCACAAAGGATCTTTGAGGCTTTTGTTCGTTCTTCAACTATGCTCAGATTAGCAGTTGATTCACTGACACTGCAGGGATTCTACTATTCCAGTTGTTCGAGCTGTTACCCATGGAATGCCTGTACAAATGCATTCCACAAGTGTTTTCCAGTAGATGAAGCTCCATAAAAATGTATTCTACATTCTACAGCACTGTGCACAGTTTTATGGAATACTTTATCCATAAAGGTTCAATTAGCACCATCAGCTAAAACCAAACCATGTCTTTTGTTTGCTTCAAGACCCATGGTTTCAGAGTAATTTAAGAAAGCTGCTAATGGGATCAAAGGAAATCCTTATCCTTAATCTGTGTCACACACTCATGAATAAGAGAACATGCCGATTCCTTTTTGTTGCCAAGACACCAATGTTGCTGTGGTAACCACACTTACATGAAACAAACTACTCACCTGCACAATGATGCCCTTGCTCTTGTATTCTGCATGGAGGCATTGGGAGAAGAAATCCACAAAAGCCTGGAGAGAAAAGAAGGGAAACATGCAGCATGCTACACGTTACAATGGGAACTCTAGTTTGACAGTTTTGTGTAAGAGTATTTGAATTACTATTTGGAGTTCCTGTTTTCAAAGTGAAAACCCTAGGTTTTCAATAAAACTTTGCATACAAGAGCAATGCCATTCAAACAAACTCTATGCTTAGGAAGTACTTTTACAGAAGCAAGACTCAATCTAAACAAATAAACCCCTTTTCAATTTAGAAGAAAAAGGAACCAGATTTGTTACATAAAGCCTAGTTAAAAGAGGAAAAGAAGACTTTATGTTCACATTGTTCACTACTTATGTCATCTCCTTAGGTTTTTTTTTTAAGAGTGATTTAATTGGGTTCCTCTTGTGCATGATTTTTAGAACATAGTGTTTAAACACTTAGTCCTCTGCCTTTACACTTTTAAAAAATGCCACCCTATGGTGACACTTCTTCCTAATCCTCAAGTCCACCTCCACAGATTTTCTTCCAAACTTCTGGAAGTTTTAGAAATCGCAAGCCAAAAAGTTCAAAGAAATAAATTAAAGGGCTTAAAAGGTGGATGTTAGCACCTGCCTTCAGGATGCCCTCAAGGCTGCGTCCTTAACCCTGCCAGGAAATATTGTCCTGAGAATCCAAGGCTACCTCAGCAGTTCAAACCAGCACAGCTTCCCACTTCCAAATTCTTCTAAACCACCTTTCCACTCTACCCTCCTACAGTCCAGTGAGACAAAACATGGGTTCTGCTATGGTTTCTTGTTTTAGTGAAGTGATACAACCAAGTAGGATGAATAGAGTACCTTCAACTGAATGAACTAAACTCTCCTATCCATGCTTGAAGCTAAAATAAACACTAAGTAAATTAGTTCAAGTATTTAAGAAGCAGTTGCTTCAGACCAGTTTCAAAACAAGCAGCAAAGCTCTAGTACTGCACCTCCTCTACAGTCTTCCTTTGGTCACCATGTCACCAGTGGTTTAACCTAAGTCCTAACTGAAACCAGCACTTAAAGTTGGCAGTGCCCAGTGTTTTTCCTATCAAGGCCATCCCACTGAACTCAGCCTATACGAGAAGCAACAGAAACACTCCCACGCTACTGGACTATTTCAGCAGACACTCTTCTGAGCATACTCTGAAGATCTGAAATAAAACTAGATTTTGCTATGTAGCAGGTAGGTCCTTTTACTCTTCTTTAAGTTGCAGGTATAAGCTAGCAGGATGCTCCTCAAACCATAAAAAGCTTATCTGCTGTTCAGCTGTTCTTTCCTTCTCCCTCTCCCTGAGTGTAAATTTGTAACAAAATTCAGTACTCAACATGAACAAGACTGAAAGTCTGGTCTAGCAGTAACTATTCAAGTGAGCTGACCACCCTCTTGAAACAATAAGGTACCTGCACGGACAAGCCAAATAGTTTCGTGCAGTTTCTGAACACAGTTGCCAGGTGCATGTGTAATAACTGCACAGAGTATACTGATAATCTATTTAAAAGAACTATATTATGTTAATAAAAGTGCTTTGATCATTCAAATTTCTAACTATTCCTCCATGACAAAAGTCCTGATGTTAGCTACCACTCCAAACATGGAGACACAGTATAAAAGACTGCCTTCTCTACTGGTTGCAAAGAGCTTGCAATAAAGAAAATGTTCATTTTATATGAGAAGAAAAAGCAACTTCCAGTATACAAACAACCTTTGGAGCTTTTCTTCTTGAAAAATTTAATTCAAGATAAGTTAGGTTTTCTACCTACATGATCTTAAGCCCTCCAACAACCTTGAATCTGAAATCTTAAGAATGCTCTCTGAGTAAACATTCCTTGAATATGCACATAAGCATTGCATGTTAGAAAATTTCTTCTCCTTGGATATCCAAATATCTAATAACAAACCCAAACACTAAAGGGATGGGGGTGAGGTGAGAATTGATATAATCATGTTTTACTTCTCATTAGCATTACACAGGTAGATAGGTAAACCTGTCAAGATTTAGCACTATGATTTCTTTTAAAGAGTCTCATTTCACTGTAAGCTAGGGAATTCTCTACAGGAAGGTTAAAGAGTTGGACTGCATTTGTTCCTGATAATTAGTCAGTCATTGACTTACACCTGAAGGATATTATGCTTTAAACCTCCTTTATATAGATGAGGGGGGGAAAAAAACCCATAGAAACTGCAGATACAGTCTTTCTATAGCTACATTAGGGGAGTCACTTTCATGCTTACTAATCTTGCTGTCGTAGAAGACGGGCAGTGCTGAGAATAGGCAGATTACTCAACACGTAATTTAGTTTTTTAAGGGGAGGGGAAGAAATATTTCACATTCCCATTGAAAAAAAAAGACTAAACAAAGCAGTGTAAGGTGTATTATCACTAAAATCAGAAGCTCAATTAATTCCATAAAGCTGAAGGCACTGCCACAACAAAAGTGACCATTTGTATTAAAACAAAGAACTGTCCTCTCAGGAAACAGCTATTTCAAGGGGAAATTTTATCAGCTAAAGCTACTTCAGGCTTCTAAACTTAAATATCCCCTCCTTTAATATGAATAAAATAGTGTGCATCTACTCCTTTCTGGGAATATGAAGATGTTACTGAGAATCTTGGGCGGTGCAAGTGGCTGCAGCCACCCTGACCCCTGAGGACACAACCAAGACCAACATATGGTGGTCAGGCACTGAAATTTAACCACTCACTCCGCAGGTAGGGTGAGAACCCATAATCCCCCAGTTCTGTGATGTACATATTCTCATATTATTGGTTCACGCTTTCCCCTCCCTGTTTTATGTATGAAGGTATAAAAATTCATTTCACCTAATTAACTATGCATCAATTCTAGAAAGTTCTGTTATCCTCAACACCCCATTGGTTCCTTCCCATAGTCCCTCCTATGTGTTAATCCCATTGGTTCCCTCAGCTTCAACCCTGCCTCCTTTTCCCCATCCTATTAGCTGTATCCCTTATCCCCACCTTTCCTACCCCACTATAAAATCCCTGGACACGCTCAGATTTTCGGCTTTTCGTTCCTGGTCTCTCCACAATAAACCTTCTCCATGGAATCCATAGGAGGAGTCCCCTCTCTCCTCCTTTACCTCTGCCCGTGTGCTCTTCTATCCAGCTTTGAGACAGCTCCCACGGGCGAGGAGCTCACCCTCTGTGTGTAGCTGCCTTGACTCAGTGGGGTGCAGCCAGAGCTCCGGGCTTCTCCTAGCTAGCGCACTGGGGACACCCATCACCCACAAGAATCTAGAGGAAACGTGGGTCTGTTCGGACACTACTGAAGGTTTCTTCATCCTGTCAAGGTTCTGCTTAGACTCTGAGATGCTTGAAGTATTTAAGGTAATTACCAGGTATGCCAGAAAAAGCTGTAGTGCCATACTGCTTTGATACCAGTGTCAATGTCTCTTGCATTCTGTTTTACCACATATGCTTCAGTTCCATGCTGTGTACCCATATTCTTTACAGTGTTCACTGGAGATACTTTCGGGGGTTCTAAAATGTTGCCCTAAAGTACCTCTGGGAAGAAAAACATTAGACCAGCTGCAAAAAGATGTAACTGTCCCGGTGGACACAAAGAGAAACAAGAGTAGGTGAACTTAAGATGAAATGTAGATCATAGAAGTTAGGGGAAAGAAGTTTCAAAGCCAAAATAGGAAAACGTGTTAAACTTAGTCAATGTCCTTTCTCGACCTCACACTAAGCTTGTTTGGTACACTACCATCCTTTTCCATGTAAAAACAGAATGCATGAGGAAATACATAAAATAGTCATTTCCATGCCAGTAAACCCTCGCACTCAAGTTTTCTCTCAACCTTCCAGCTTCCACTATTGGAAAAGCTCAAGACAGAAACTCTACTTTTAGTTCATGAAAGCACCACTAGATGGACACCAAAACATTTATTCCTGTAAATGTTGCTTCATGTTTGACACTTGATTTCAGTGTGGAAAGGAACACTTACCTTGGTTGCGGAGTAAAGAGTCAGCAGTGGAGACGGATACATCCCTGTAGCTGATGAGATATTCAGGATTACCCCTTTTGATCTGAAAGGAAGCAAACATATATTATCATAAAATAAACATCTTTCATGTTTCCAAAAATTACAGCAAGCCTAAACAAAACCCTTTAGAATGCAACTGAGATTAAGATCTGTTTAAAAGCCCCAACCAAATCCTGAATTGAAATTCACTTTACATACATTGTAAGTATCCAAGCAGCTGGTATAAATCAGGAACAACTCCAAGGTCAATACAGCAAGAGAATCAAAGCTGTATTTATATACACATATACATACACACACACACACTGAGCTAAACTATGCAAAACCATTGAGTCCAGCTGGCACAAATTCAAAAGGAGCTCCTAAGTCTTGGGATAAGATGGCAGAAATGGCAACACAGGCTTGTTGTATGATTTCTACTTTGATAATACACCTTCTAAATGTTAGTTCATGATGGATTTTCAAGATAGGAAGCATCTGAATCTACTGCTCAAATATAGAAGTGTTTTAATAAATATGGAAGATATTCAGTGGATGAACCCAGAAAATGAGAGTTGTTTTACATCTGTATTACAGTAACACTGAAGGTATTCATCAATAGTATTTTGGTAAAGATACCAGAAATTAGCAACCTCCTGCTCTGTCAAGCTGTTCTAAAGCACGTGCAGGTAGGACAGGAAGGCTCCTGACCTCCCAATACAGACTGCTTTGGGCCATGTCTATTTCTGAGATGAGTTTTACCTACAAAACTAGACATATTTAGTGCTAGGTAGAAAAAATAATTCATTTTAAAAGCTTCATGCAAATTAGGGCAATTACTTTGTTAGAAAGTCTGCAAGACAGTCCAACATAGTGAAAGATACATCTTTGCTTCTTCTGACCCTGTTGGAAATTCCAACCAGTTTACCTGAACATAGTATAAGTATGCCATGCTCAGTGCAGTGAGAACACTCATGCAGGTAGACATCACACAGCTCAACTCCTGCAGATTCACTTGAGTTTCCATCGTATTTGTTCAGCCACGTATACCCTACACCACTGCTGCCACAATGATTTAAGTGACCATCTTAAAAACAAGCAGTAATTTAAGTAAGTCCCCATTAAAAATTAGAACAGTATAAATGCTTTGGAAAGCATGACAGATTCAAACCAGCATGGCTTGAATACAAGTGATACAATACATAGCCATGATATAACTGTGAATTACATCTGTGACTAAGTTGTCACAAAGAATGAGATGGCAAATGTGACAGAAAAGAATCATTTCAGTTATTCAGGATTTCAAGCACCTTTGCCAAAGTTCATTGTATTTTTCAGGAGTTCCTTGAAAGGCTTGGTTGGTGAAATAGAGTAGTAATATGAATCAAAACACGCAGCATGGAAAGCATAAGACCACAAATTAATCATGAATTTTCAGGACAGCAAAAGGTTAACAGTTGAAGCTACAAGTTTTTTGTATCAAGACAGGTGGTGATTGTGATATTTATTCATGAGCTCAAATGGAGATTAGTAGTGAAATGAGTATTTATGCAGTTTTTAAGATAGTACCAGATTGGAGAATACTATAAGGTACTTTTTTTAAAGCTCAGGCTGCTTTGAGAACATACTGCAGAATGGCAGATGAAAAATCAATATTAACAGTGCATCAATAACCAACAATGCATACCAAAGAAAAAATTATGAATTAATCACAACCTTGCAGGACTCTAAATCAACTGTCCCCTCCATGAAAAACCTGAACAAGAAGTTCTCATTTGTGCAGCAGTCACCAAAACCAGACAAACAATAGGATGCTGGGAATGGCAGGGAAAGATCCTTCACCACCACCAAAATCTTGTATTACAGTCTACAAACCATCTTTATACCTCCAAATACAGACCAGAAATATTAAGAACCTGATGATTTAAGAAAGGGGAAGAGAAGAAAAAGATGTCTACCCTGATATAACAATTTAGTTATTTAAGAGACTATTAAGAGCAGCCATGATAAGAGTATACAAACTAAGGAATTAAAAAGATCAAGATCATGATTTATCCTCTCAGAATACAAAAGAAAGGTGACATTTATTTAAATGAAAGACTGAAATTTAGATCAGATAAAAGAAAGTGCTCTTCCCATATTCAGACTAGGGAGTACTTGCCACAAAACTTAACTGAGGACAAAAGCTTAACAGGATTCAAAGAAGAATAAGCACTGATATGGATAAACAGGAGCCTCACGCTTTTAAAACAAACTGAAGCTGCAGAAGAGAGGCTGACATTCAGGCTGCAAGCACAGGTCTGGCAGTGTCTAGCTGCACTGCAACTTTGTAGCATGAGTCGTGACCACCACCTAGACAGACTGAATTAATGGTTTGACCCAGTGAAGAAAACCCTCTTAGAAACACAAAACATTAATAGCTGCCCCTTGCAGAAGCTCTGTGTATTGGTCTCTTTGAAGCAGTCAGTGTCACTGGGGGTTCTGTGGTTTGTATTTTCACATTTTAAAGAAAACAGTCCTAGCCTTAAAAGCCTGTAACTTAAAACCTCCCAATAAAATGAAATTGAGAAGCATGTGTGTAGGGGGAACACTTTCAATTACTCCAATTACAATTTTGTTTCTTAGAGGAATTGCAGAAGGAATGTTTTTAGGGAGGTATCTGAAGAATTACTCAAGCATCAGTGTGGTAAAAAGAAATTCTGGCTCCATCGAATTCAACTGTGCTATTAATGAAAAACAAACAAACAAACAAATGTTGGTTAAGATGAAGAGAGCCAGGCCCACACCCTCACACCTCCCTGTCATTCTACCTTAAGTGGTCCAGCACCAGGGAGGCTAAATTTAGCCATCTCCCTGTTGCTGTGGCAACCAGCGCCTGCTCCAGCTGCATGCCAAGTGGAAAGAGCAAGCTTCTTCTGTAATCTAATTATGCACTTGCTACTTCCCTGGCAATAAATACCATAGTTTGGTATTTGTCTAGCAACAGCCAACTGATTTTTGGTGGTGGCTTTTTTTGTTCCTGAAGACATCAAGCCTTGATTTTCAGCTCTATGAGTTTCCCACCTCAGACAGTAGCCTGAGTATTTACACAGGAACTGCTCATTTAAGTGTAATAGGAGGCTTCAGATAATAAATTATCACTTTAAGTGTTCAGAGCACAGGAGAGAAGCCACAGCAGAGAATCTAAACGCCATTACCAGAAGTAGCATCCATCTAATGCTGCTGTGTTTATTATAAATAAAAAGTGAAAGGCACACCAAGATGTAGTTTTATTTTCTCTTATCAGACCTGGATGCAAAGCATGCAATGTATGCTCTATTTTTCTACTTACCTTGCAATATATTGCCATAAAACCAACATTCAAATACGCAAAAGTACGCACTAGAGTGAGCTGCAAGATGCTCTAGCATGCTACGTCACAGCTATCTACTCAACATGCTCTCCTTCTTGGACAAGTGAGGAATGACAATGAGATTCTTAGTCTAGCCTTATTCTTAGAGCCTGGAGCCCTTTTTCTAGCCTGTGGTCCCATGTGAGAAATATATGGTTGACCTAAAGAGCCGCTAAGTCCAGCTCCAATTCATTCATGCCCTTGGATTCGCTGGACATCCATGTCCTCCTGTGGTTACAGACTCCTAGCAGTGTTAATGGCCTGTGAGCTATGACTCTGCAAGAGCTGGCAGCTTCAGGCATTGCTTCTGTGCACTGCAAACCCAACCAACTTCACAAAAATCAGACAGAAAATGGAAGCTTTTTCAAATATTTTTCCCTGGGACAGAAACCAAGGCCATCATCCTAATGGAACAGTCTGTTAAAGTGGTTCCTTATATACATGAAAAAGTTCAAGATGTATACTTAATTTTTTTTAAACCACTATTAACCTTTTCTTTCCAGGCTTCTTGAACATTTATCCTCAGAATCCCTGAGGTAGTCATGCAGTTAGAGAAGTAAGAGGAGAGATGACGTGTGCTCAAGGGCAGTCAAAACCAGAAGTCAGCAGGATCCTGGTTTGCTGCCTTTCATTCAAATCATCTTTCCCAGGTGGATGTGTAACAGAAAAACATACACAGGATATTCTATAGGTAGAGTATACATCATTCTGTCCTCAGAAGCTGAAGAGACTACTCTGCCAAATGGATAGCTACAGTATTTCTTTAAACAAATAAGAAACCAAGGCAAGAAACTGTTTAGAGTTTTTAAGTTCCAAAACCTAACAATGAAACAACATTAAATCCCTTGAAAACCTTTATGGTTTTGGTCATGGTGGCACCTTCAGAGGGCAGTGGTTTAACAAAAAACAAGTCCCTTTATCCATCACTAATAGTACAAGGACAAGGAGTAGCTTCTGATTTACAAGCCCTGAGTATCTATCACAACTGTACTATAATCCTCACCCTCTACTTCAGCTTCATTGGGAAATACTACACTCCTGCCCCAGAGCTCAGTCTTGGGTCTTTATTTGTAATTCACATCTCTTTACACGAAATAAACTTATTCATATCTCCTGACTGTTTAAGTAAAAATCTTAGCTCACCATCACCCTGATGTGCTAGACACTGACTCCCATACTGACCACTAGCTCTGGAACAGTTTGTACCCAGGAAGAAGCTTTGTTTTAAAAGTGAAACATCTGCTGTGCATCTGTGCAGCACTTGAATACTGAATTCTGGTCTGCAATGAAGACTCCCAGACAGTGGGATGACACAAAATACACCCATTTTTTTTTCATCATCTTTGCCAGATTTGGAGGCTTGCCTCATATACGGACTCCTCCTGCCGTATTCATTTGCATGGTTCTACAGAATTTTCCCCGGTATTGCGAGCATGGCTCAAGCCTGATCCAGGGCAGCCCCCAGCAAAGGCAGGGTTAGCACCCCAGCAGGGATGGCAAACAGCCAGGACAGCCAACATCAGCTGGAAAACAGCCTGGGGGGACTAAATGGAAATCGTGAACCTTTTGGTTTCACCTGGGAGCTAGCTGGGAAGTCAGTACACGTCTTCCCTATCGACAGTGGTGTGTTATTCTAAAGAGCTGGTCTCCAGTTCTACTTTTCCAAATGATCACAGCCTTTCCTCAATATACCTCCTACTGCATAATGAGAACATATTCTTTGCATCCATTTTACTTACAATGACTTAGAGAAATAGCCTTAAGAAGGTTATTCCCAGGAACTGTAACCACCCCCTCAGAATAGCAGGTTGTTGAGTTAGTGCTGATGAGTCAGACGGGCTTTTTAATTCTGTTCTAAAAGGAATCACCACAACAGTGGAGAAGGGAGAGGAAAAATAAAAAGGGAATCTAGTGGAAAAGGCTTCCACCGTCTGATGATTCATGCACCATCAGCGTGACTCACCCAGCATTACTCTGCCATTAAAACATGAAGACTAGGCTGATTAGTCACAGTAATGAATTTTTCAAGAAAGGATTCTCCCCTATAAATAATGATGACTTTGTCTGGATAGTGTTAGTGTGACTCACCTTTCCAGCATGCTGGGCAGCACCAATCGTGTCATCTGCAAAAGGAAAACATTCGTGATGGCTGAGAATGCAGACACCAGACAGCCAGAGACCGAGGGAAGCCTCCCTTCCTCCCAGAAGCAGCTGCCACCCCCTCCACCCCAAGCACGGCTCAGGGAAGCAGAGACCATACTTTGCGTAGGCAGTTTATTTTTATTCTACCTGGATAACTTGGCTCTGTCAAGTAGTGTGTGCACTGAATCTGGTGAACCCATCCAGCTAGTAGCACAAGAGTAAATAAAACCAATGTCTTCACCACTCTGCAGCATCCGTGGCCTCCAAAGAACATTAAAACACCAGAGTACTACAGTACATGTACCATCCTTCTCTCCCCACAAGAAACACCTGTCTTCCTAGAAACGGACTAAATTTACCACCTCTGCCAGGACTCAAAACATTATCCAATACAGTCTAGCTATGCTTACTGAACTGCTGATTTTAAGACAAAAATTAATTATGGAGCAGCAAGAGCACTGACAGAACTAGCAAATGTAAGTTTCCTACATTATGTTACCTAAGGAAAATACTTAAGACTCCAAAATATTTTTGGCTGATTACACAGATGTTTTCACACTGCAAAAACTACACCCCCAGGAGAAAAGTCGCCTGGCAAACCTCCTCACTGCTCTGGAAACTCCTGCCTTCATTATGACTCTGAGCAATCCATCTACAAGCTGGCTGAAGGATTCTCCAGAGCAGTAATCCTAAAACAAGCTTCCCAGTTGCAGACAGAGCATCTCTGGCAAGTGGAACAAATTAAGCATTGATCCAAACTTGGACAAAATTTTAATTAGTGTAAAATAGTTAATTTTCCCAGTACTAATTACTACCATCCTAAAATACAATTTAAATCCAAAACTGCTGCCTTCATGAAATAATATCAAAATTCTACTTGTACCAAATTCTGCCCTGCCCCAACTAACCGTATGAATGTCACTGACGGCAAAGACAGATCAGACAAGAAATATAAACTGCTACCACTTTTGACATCTGAAAGGTATTCCAATAAAGTTTTTGAGAACACAAAGGGGAGAGTAATAAAATACTAAAACCAGCACACACCAAAATACTCCCACCGATCCCAAATTACCTTGATAGCTTAAAATAAAACATTGAATATTTGAATAGTATGGGAAGAAAAACACACATACAAAAGAAATCAGCATATATAGGCACACAAAACACCTGTTAGCACTTTCATTACAAAGAAACAAATTTTATTGTAAGAAACTACTCATTTTATTATCACCACTGCATTAGCCCTTACATATGACTCAATCTGGGTTTGAGGTTTTGTTTGTTTGTTTTTATTTTTGAATTATAAAACATACCCTTTCAGGAATAAAGGAGAAAAAACACAAAAGAAAACGATCTCAGTTGATTGCAGCTGACACACAAAGCAAATGGCAGAGAAGGGCTGTGTTTTGCATTTTATTGGCATTTCTCCCTTAGAATAGATTCTGCCATCAGCCACACTGCGTGACAGTTTCGATAAGGGACTGTACAGGCAGGAGTTGAACAGGCCTTCCTTTCATGAAGTCAGCTGTTGACACACTTAGCTGTCAGCACTGCCCCAGAAGTCAAACTAAGTATTCAGAGCTGATAAGCATCAACAAGCTAAACAGATCTGATGCAGCTTCAAAAAACCCTCTAGTATTAAGTTTAAGCATACATGAGCTTTTTCATACACTAATGCTTCAAAGGAGATGTAGAAACAACTACTTATTTTAATCTTAAAGGATAAAGAATGATTTGGGCTGATTTTAAGACTAGTTCAAGACTGGAAGATCTTTTATCTGAAGCAAGTTTTATGACCTCTTCCACAGATCCCTTGGCAAAAAGAAACATACTGTTTCTTGCCTCTCAGAGCAGTGTAATGCTGCATAACATCTCCATAGATTGGCACATGGACGTGGACTGGAATTACCTTCCCTTAGGCAACCCATAAATGAGCTGAAAAACCAGTACACAATTTCCCACTGTAATGTCGAGGGGACGCCACGTTTGAACCTTTGTCATAAATCCACACAAATGCATTCACGGTCTAAATCCAAACTGCAACCCACCAAGCAACTCTAACAGTTTATCACAAACCTGCTGGCTACTATTGATATCCAAATGAGAGCACAAAAAAATATGCTACAATAATTGGTGGACTTACATAAAATAAAAAACTAGGAAGCCATTGACAGCTGAAATACAGCAATAGGTACACAATCTGGGTAGAAATCGAGAAGTCTCTCACCACCAACTGTGTTAAATGGTTTGTTTCTGAACTTCAGCTGGACAAGCAATCAATTTTTTTCCCCTCCACAGAAAGATACTGATGGCAAAACTGGATTTCATACTCAACATGGAAATGTGGACTTCCATTTGTTTTACTAAAATTCCTATTTTAAGGGAATTTCAAAATTCTGTGAAATAGGGCAAAACTTTCTATCAGTATTTTTACGCATTGTGATGTGTGGAAAAAAGATACCTATGACTATTCAGTATCTTGATGTAAAAATACCATTATTTTTAAAGAGCAAGATAACAGAAGGCAGCTCTCTGAGTCAGTCTCACCTGACCCAGCCAAGGGCACATTCAAACAGGACTATCAGAAAAATGCTGGCAGGGTATTCTGCAGCCATACTCAGGTCTGGCAGTTTTATACACTGTACCCAAATGTAAAATATTTTCAGCATAAATTCAAATAAGACAGTTAACAGCAGAAATGTAGTTTTACCACTAATAATGGTGTCAGTGGTGTCCACACGGGCTTGCACTGTATGATCCTTATCCAAAACAGCCAGACTGGTTAACATTTGTCTTCAATAGCTGTAATCTCAGACATGCCATTATGAAAAAGGCAGTTAAAAACCAAAACATCTAGAACTGAATAAATACCTCCCAGATAAAGAACCCAGATTTTAGCTAGGCCTTGTTTAGAGATAGTCTGTTCTGTAATGGTGTGTATTTCCTAAATGGCAAAGCACTGCAAGTCAATCTATAGGAATCTGCATGTAGGATGTCAGAGGACTTCACAGCAGTGTTTGTTTCTCTGCAGGCAATCTAATACAGGCAGAAAGAAGTGTCAGGAAGCCTAAAGGAGAGGTTGGGAGCTACCCTAAGAAGAGTGCCTTCTGTTGGTGGTTACTGAACATGGTTAGGTTTCCTTCAAGTAACCTTCTTTCTGAAGGAACACTACTTTCCACAGAAATAGGAGTGCTACAGTTGGAAATGTGGATGTTCCCAAGACTCTGAGGACTCAGGTAATTCCAGACAAGTCGTTAGGCTATGTGAAAACTGCCAGCTCATCCAAAACAAAGTGGTTTTTCTTTCTGAAAACTTGCATTAGAGCAGAGTGAGCATACGCATCTGAGAAATTTGTTTAGGACAAACTACTCAACATCAGAGGTTGTTAATTCTTGATATTCTATACAGTCTGGCACAAAGTTACGTTTAGCATCCAACCATGAAGAGTGGTTGTTGCACTCTATTTTTTTGTTTATTTTCCAATTATTTCACATACACACATAATGCTACCATACAGTTCGGGGTATAGTTCCTTTGGTTTGGAGGGCTGCCTTGCTTTTAACTCAACTTCTTTCATACCTAACCATCTAGATCTCAAGTTCCAGGATGCTCAGGGCAAATGACTAACTTAAGGTAGAGATTGATTACAGACCATTTCAATAATCTTTTATAGGCAACTATAATTTACTGATTTTTTTTTTTTTTACCTGAAACTGCATTTATTACATTCCTGGCAAGCACTGGTTGCATTGTCCACTCTTTCTCACCAAACCTGTCTTCTACCTTCTAGTTCTGGAAAAAGTAACTCCACTTTGAGCCTAACAGAGCAAAGATTCCTACTTGTAATACAAGAATGCACAGACTTATGGCTAGATTTATGTTCTAAAGCAGGCACTACAATTAAAAGCTCCTATTAGAGGACTAACAAATAGTTGGAAGTTATAACCATGGATTTCCAGTGACTTTTCTTAAGAAGAAAACCTCCCATTCTTAGTTATCACAGTGTTGTAGTCTTTTCTCAATCTGATCCAAGCAATAGCTCAGAAGCAGAGTTTTCTGAAAAAATAATAATAATATGTAAAATTTTGAATATCTTTCAAGTGATGTTCACTCAGACTACTTAAAATACAGCAGGAAAAGCTTAGGTAAATATTCAAAGTCATCCTTCAGACCTTATGGGCCCCGCAATTGTTACACAAAGCCTAATACCACAGTTGTATATTTAGAGACAAATCATTCCATGCTATGATGTTATGACTGCAAGTCATTCTTTCCACTTTGAAAGGGTTGAATGCTCTGTAACTAGGGCTATACAAATACAGCAAAGGGTGAGGCTAGAGAACTTGGACAAGTTGCTACTGTGTTATGCAGCTAAGAAGCCTTCCTCATTCACAAATCTGGGGTGAAATTTTAACAACTCGGAGCAACATAACTTTTTAAAGATGAGGAATTCCCTGTGGTGCACCCACTCACATACAAAAACATCACTCCTACCATAAGACAACTCAGAGTGCCTGGGCAGAGGATTCACACAAGTTCACAAATGCAGTAGCTGTTTAACAAAGTTAACTGGCACCCTCACCTGCAGGCCATACACTGAAAAACTAAGGAACTGTTCTCATGCACTGGTAGTTAAATTGATTGTGAGGCCTATTCTCAGCATCTACAATGTTTTTTTAATGTGTTTCTCTTGAAACAATAACTTCTTAATGCAGCTTGTACCCCAAGCCAAACAAGAATGATTTCTATCTGTAAAAACTAGCAAGTAAACCTGATGTCAACTCAACTCACACAGTAACCCATGTGGCCATGTCAGGGGCTTGGGACATACAAAGGGAACTATGAAAGTAACAAGCCCTGTTCATTTTCAGTGACTTTCCTCTGAGCAATGGTTTTAGAAGAGAAAGTTTTTCCTATTTAGAGCCATAAACTTTTGGAGTCGAGTTAAAAATGGAAAGCTCTCAAAATAAGCATATTTCTCCTCTTGCCCTTTACACAGGACAAAGACTGCTCAAATAATAAGGCTGAATGTTCTCTTTTCAAGAGGTGAAATATGTGTTTGTGTCAACCCCAAATCTACAGAAAGCCACAGAACTCTAGGATTTCCTGAATTCCCCCAAGTTACTTGTACTTTGAAGAAAAATCCCCAGTGCTTCTGACTATTGCTTAAAAATGTATTTATCACAGCTACATTTCCCTTGATCCAGCTTTCTGTGTACCACACTCTCAGGTTCAAAGTCAGCAAGGTGGGAAACCACAGCATTGAATTTCTCCCTCTGGACCATCTGAATGATATTCATGACCACCTTCACAGAACACTTACTCCTTTTCCAAGCATTGGCAACTGTCCCTCTCTGTTTTCTACTTGTATTATGTACTTGGCTAAATCATCAACCCCTCTTTGATTATGACTTTGAATATAAATACAAAGAAACCTCTTGACTAGAGTGGAATACACACACACAGCATGATCTCTTCTCACAAGTCGGTGTTGCCACTGTCCTCAGAATTATTCTCCACTTACTGTGACCCTTTCCACAGCAAATACAAAAATTCACGTAGGGTTCTAGCAGGCAACAAACAACTACCACCTGATTTCTGGTAAGGTACCTTTACAGGTGTGGTTTTAGACTGCACTAGCCCATCTGAACACACATTGGAGAGAGAGAGAGAGAGAGATGTCATTTCCAAATGTCTTTTCAGGATTGCTGCTCCCCAGGCTTTTCTTCTTCCTACACACAGGTCCACAAAAGAATATTTTCCCTCCTTCTCAAATACACTAACTTTTGCTCCTCCTTACAATTTCATATTAGTTGTTGGTTCTGTTGTTGCTTTCTTTCCTAAACTCACAGTTTCAGACTTTGTAGTAGTTATTCCCATGTCCTGCCTGGGATTCACATCCTGCTGTAATTCACCTCTCACTCCTCCTCCATTAGGAGGGCAGCTGACACCAGATCTCTCAGTTCAACATGAAGCATTTATGTATTCTGAACTCTTGAGAAAATTTAAAAAGTGTCTCAAATATGAGGACAAAAATCCTTGATGTAGTAGGGCCTGTTAGCGTTTAGTATTGACACTCAGTATAAAACATGAATAAAGCCATCAACACGAAGACTACCACACAAGGGATTTACACACACATAATTTACTCTTCCCCTTCCTCTGCTAATGCCAATATCCAAGCAAAGCCTGGCCTACAAGCCAAAAATTTACATCCCCCCACAATATAATAGCCTGCAAACCAATTCAGCTCCTTGCTTAATCAGCCGCTAAGCCAGCACTCCCTCAACTATTTAGTCCTGCTCATTTTTCAAGAGAACACAACTTTATGTCTCACTCCCAATGCAATTAGCATATCGTGATGCTGCAAAAGCAATAACAAACTTGCAGTTCCTTCCATACCAAGTAACTCTTGCAGCTTTCAAAGGAGACCCCCTGAAGTATTTGAAGCTATTCTCTGTGCTCATTACCTACCCACTTTTTCCACTGGACAGGAATCCTAGCACCCTTGGCTTTCAGGACATTAAGCCAAAAGCCAAGTCAAGTTTGTTTTCCCAAGTGAAGCCAAAGGCTGTAGAATACAAAGACTGATTGATTCAAGGAGATGAAGTTAATACAAAGGAACTATGATTAGAACTATACAGAGCAAGTCTAATTTTGATTTCTCAACACTTGCTGGTTAATGAAAAAAAACGAGATTTTGCCCTGATATTTCACTTAATGCCACTAATATTTGTGTCTCAAAATGCAGCAGGATATCCAAAAGTTATAATACAAAGCCACATTACCTGAACTGCTACCAACAATCATTAAAGTTCTGCTATTTAAATCCCTCCAGAAGCTTGAGATGAGATTATGACAAGAACCATGAAACTACACATACTACCACCTCGTCTACTTCCTCATTTATTCGTCAATTCAATCCTTGCATATAAGTGTATTAAGTCTCAAGCTGTCCTGAGAAAATACTACAAATGAAAGATCTTCATTCTATTTATAGCATCAAGACGCATAACACTTCTTTATTTGCATATTATATGAAGACCAGAGTAACTCCTGCACTGCACATCACCATAGAAGTGTGATATTACTCAGACTACTTATAAAATATCTACTGTGGCTGGGGGACAGGGTGCTATTTTGTCAATTTTTTTTAACCAGTATTTTAAAAGACATGAGATTTCCAACATGTTTTAAGCAGTTTTACGTGGTTTATCTTCAGTGACGTACAGGGTGCTTTGAAGGCACTTCACAGTAATCAACACTTCATGCCAGACTGAGTGAACCCCAAAATTGCATGACTGCGTGGTTCATGGGTGATCTAACCCAACAGTGCTCTAAGGACATGATGGGGGCAGGCAACATGGAATAGGATTTGGGAAAGACACATTTTAAAAGCTCTGAGAGGGAGCAAGTTCTCAAACATGTGCCAAAATTCCATAGTATTAGATACTTTCCAGTTGGGAAAAATACTAAACAGTGGGACCAACTAGGCTGAAAATTTGTCCTGCGAGGTGAAGATGCAGTCTTATCTCTCAGTGCACCCCTTCTTACACACTGCATATCCCCTAGGAAATCCAATGAGCTGACCAATGAAGAAAAAGATGGATCAAAAAGTTAAGGGTTAGGCATTACGCTTTGAAATGGCCTATACTTGTGGCAACAAAACAGACTTCAACATTTCTGCAGAATCAATCTGTGCTAATTATCTTGACTTTCACACTTCAAGGCTAAGGAGTGTTTCAGCCAGAACTGGAGTTACTTGAAGAGTTGTGCTGTCCAACAGGGGCTGGCTGCTGATGGCACGTGGTGCAGGTTATTGAGAGGACAGGGGATATTGTCATCTTTTAGGCACTGAGAAAGTTTGGTCCAAAAGGCAAGGAAGGGGATGCCAATGCTCTAGAATATAACAGTACAGGTTATAAGACACCTCTGACAAGGATCTGGAAGCACTGTGGGCAGAGCCTGAATGGGTAGTAGCAAACCATACTCTGCCTGTCCCATACTTTCACATTTCAGCAGACTTTCAGCTCCTTGTTAAGAACTTTGTGCTCACTTCCATCACACACTTCATGGTTTTAGTCAGACAAGAAGAGAATATTCTTATTATTGTTTCTAAAAAACACACACATATATATACACACCTATATATGTATAAGAGATGGCATCAACCTCAAAAACGGAACTAAATATTCACAGAATTAGAACCTAAAAATCTAAGTGAAAAGATATACAGACTTTTCCTAAATTTATTTTTTTCATACCATGATTCTCTAGTTCTATGGGTTCTCCTGAGAAAGTGTCTTACAGATGGCACACACTTCTAATGTGCTCTTCTCCCCAAAACAGTAAGCATCTGGTGTGCCTACTGTTTAATTACACAACACGCTCGTGCGGGAGAAAACATTTTCAAGCTTGAAATCCTATGCTCAAACTCTGATTAAATCCAGTAGCAGGAGTTGTTCACAGTCAAGACAAAAGTTTTCAAACAGAAGGAAAAACACTATTAACACAGAGCAAGCAGATCTTCAGTAAGTTTCTCTATGTGCAAAAATAGCCACTTTAGAATGTGAAAAGATGCAAATTTTACAAGCAACTGTATGACAATTTTGTTAAATTGTTGATGAGCACTGACACTACAACTGAAACATTAGTTTACTTTGGAAACAATACAGTCTGGCCACATCTCTGGAACTTTAGGCATATGCTGGGTTAAACTATTATTCTACCCTACCATCTTCAGAAATACATATTGAAGTAGTTCATCTGTAACTTGTCTAAAAAAATGCTCCCAGGAAGATTGACACCCCAAATTCTTTTATCACTGAATAGTGCACTCCCTCTGCTGGCACAGCACAGACCTCACACCTTAGCAGAGGAGGTCTGTGCTTGACACTTCTTCAGATGTACACCTGATGCAGCTCTGTTAACTTAAATGACTTCTGTAAGAGAAACTTTCTGTAAGAGAAAGCTCTCAAAGGTGCCCATTAATAACTGACTTCTCTTCTGAAATTTTGCAGGGGGAAAAGAAGACACCATGGGCCACAATCCTTCTTGGTCAACTAGAAAATCTGTACTGGTCAGGCTCACAGTCATTTTCCAGGTGAAAGGTTTCTGAAGACTCACTGTTATAGCATTTCTAGCTTTCTAACAAATAGTTCTGAGATGTCAAATAAAACACACACAAAAGTAAGAGCCTGCAGCAGCAAGCTGACATTACCAACTCCCATTCAGCCATGGAATGGCTACATTTTCACTGTTTGTCTATGTTTCAATAAAGTGTGAGAATCTTACCAAAGCATTGTTTCAAGAGGTGCTGTGCCTCCTCACATGGAAACAAAACAAGAGTTTAGACTCCCCAAAAGCACTGTACTAGATGAATTTAGTACTTGACCTAATCAGAAGACCTGCAAAAAAAGTCAAATCTTTCAAGACATCTTAGAAACATCTAATATTTTAGCTTTGAGGCAAAAGGTTAACCCTCAGCTAATAGAGACATACTGTTATGCATAAGAAGGCTTAGCAGTGAATAGTCCCAAGGAGTTTCATCAGCACACACTGGTAATACACTAACCAAGTCCCTGCCACTTACGGCTATTCCCTCTGTCCTTTTTGAGCTTTGACATACTAGGATGAAAACTTCATTTTTGAATGGGCCTCATGTTAATAAACAAGAGAACAGCCATATGTTTTAGCCTGAAGTCATGTTGATTTCTTCTTGATGAAAGCTTCAGTTTAAATATCAAAAAGTGAAGGTAGCTTCTGAAGTAAAGTTAACGCATGTTTCTGTGAGTTTGGCTTTCCTTCTTGCTCATACATTTTGCAGAAAATATTTAAGTGCCTTCTCATTACAGTGTACAAAAACCTTAGGCATGCAGAGGTAAGGGCTGCCCACCCCAAGAAACACAGATGCAGGGGGAGAAGAATGAACCATTTACAAGAAGGAATAGAAGAAAAATCGTGAAGAAGCACTAAGTGCTGTTTTATGTACTTACCTTGCTCCTTTCAAATAGCTAATAGGCATCTTTGCAACAAGTTCCATTTCACACAATAATCAGAACAGTCCAACATGACAATCAGAACCTCTGGCTTTTTCCAAGATGAATAGTCTAACAGGTCAAAGTAACTCCCCCGGACCTGAATCTTGTTTTCTGGTTTTGAATTACCAAAAAGTCTCGGTAACTTACCTTACAAACAGACGTGATGTTAATGTTAACCATTTTGTCGATCACCTGCAAGAAAACAAAGTTTTGGGGTTTACTCATTTGAAGTTATTTGAACAGTATTTGTATGTCCTCTGGGTTTAAGTGTTGGGATAAATTATCTGCCTTTTCTCCTTGCCTTCTTGCTTAAGTATCAAGAACTGTGACAGGCTTTCAAAGCAAAGTCTGTGAATTGCTCTTGGCCAGGTTTCGTCTCTGATTAGGGACTCTCACTAATACAGAACCAGACAAGTGTATCACACTGACACTCTATTTCCTAACACTATTTGCAATACTTATGAACTTTAATAAATTCTTAGCCATTACACGTTTTGAAATTAACTACTGTATTTTACTCTCCACCATTTTAGTGACTTTAAGTTTATTCAGCAGGTTAAAAAACTGAGGTTTTTTTTTTTTTTTTGCTAAACATTATGAAGCTTATTTGAAGGTGAACCAAACACCAGATATATTTAGCAACACTTAAGTAGAAAACAAAAAACCACAGTGGACCCAGTGAGCTACAGGGGTTACAGAAAGAAAATCATGCACCAGTGAAATTGTTCATAATCCAAGTTTTCAGTGTATCTAGTACAGCCAAGATTGTCCCTACATTATGAACTGTCTAAAATGGTCATATCTTAAGTTTTGTAAGTGTTATGGAATATGCAGCTTCCATCCATGAAATTGCTTGCTCCCCTTCAGTCACTTAAGAAGCCCCCCAGCATAAGCTAAAGCAACTTATGAGCAACAGTCAGATGAGACCGCAGACAGGAGCAGAAGATGCAGGGAAGAGTATGTGAAGAACACCACCAAAAAGTGAGACTGCCATCACCAGCATTGTGTTATGCTGCTTATGTACATTTCCAAGTTTTTGAACATTTAATTCTAATCAAAAAACCTCATTATGTGGGTTCCTTAACAAAACCTAAATACTTCTGTAATATCTGCTAACCGCAGTAGAACACTAGAATGTACCACAAAGGCACTTACCTTCTCCAGCTCTGGAACATCAAGAAAATATTCAGGATAAGAATACGACATTCCCACATTGTTGACTGAAAGAAAAGCATGAATTAGATCACTTGGATGCCCCCTGATTAATGACAATTTTCAAGCAATACTCTTAAAATGTTGCATTTAAGACATTCTAGCTGCTTTGGCCAAGCTTCCTTCACTGTAAATACCCCCGCGCACACGCAGCGGAATGCGGCAGCGCACGGACGGACCATTGCAATGGGTTCGCACCGTTCTTTACGATAAACAAACCCTCGGAGCGGAACAGGAGCCGAGCCGCGCTCCCCGCGCAGGGAGCGGCGGGCGCGGTGCGCGGCGCGGCCGGGAGGTGGCAGCAGAGCCCAGCGCGCCCCGAGCGCCCCCCGCCCCGCGGGGCAGCCGCCGCCTCCGGGGACCCGCTCCGCCGCCCGGCCTCCCTGCTCGGAGATTCCCTGCGGGAAACCCTTCTCCCCGTCACCCCCACATCTGCAGCGAATTATTTAAACCGCCAAGATCTTTTTTTTTCCCCCCCCCAATACTTTACACTGGCACGGTTTCATTCTCGGACGTGAAACCGATACCCATTCTCTAAATCCCAGCCCCAACAGGAGAGAACTTCTAATTCTGTTCGAAAACGGTGCTGCTCTGCAGCCTCCAACTCCATAGAGCACATTGATATGGAGACAAAAAGCAGCAACCAAAAGGGATCTCCGCTTCCTAAGTATCTGTTGTTCATCTTACGCAAGTGAATCGCGTGACATGTGGTTGCTGTGGCAACATTTTACATTTATATAGTGTCTTACACCCCAGAGAATCCCAAAGTGCTATGTATGCTCAGCAGCACTGTGCACCTCCAGGCAGGAGTCTGCACGGGGACAAGAAGCGTCGTCAAAAGGCACTGATGCCTTTTTCAAAAAATGAAATAAAATAGCCCCTCCACCTGTGCCAAAAGCTATTGTTTTAAGACACAGCCTGAAAGATAATTTAAGTAGCAGTAGGGATGCAGGATGTGCAAGAAACAGGAGGAAGAGATTCTGGCAAAGTGCACCAACTTCATCTGGAATTCCCTCAAGCTCTTTTAGTCCACATCTTAGTGTATTTATGGAAGTTCATTAGTCATGCTGTGTGTTTCAAATTTTTAACTTTTAGATAACCTTTAAAAATTGAGGTGAGGAATTGAGGGGAACAGGGCGTTGGCAAATTCCCAGTAGACATTTGCTATATTTAGAAAGAGTGAGAAGTTTTTAAAAGGAAGAAGACCCAGTCTTGCTACTGCCAGAGTGAACCAGATTTTTTTCTTCTTTTCATCCAAAAATAAACTATTTTTTTTGTTCCATCTCTCTGGAAAGGATTTTGGCTATGAATTGTGGCAGGGTTATGGGACTAACCTTGGCAATTCTCTCTGAATTTAGAACGCTTTTATGATTCATGCTACAGAGACAGTCACACAAAATTCACACCCCTTACTGCAGGCTGGGTCCCAGATATGCACCCTTCCACTTTCTGCAATCATCTCTGCTGCAAGTATGTAACAAACCATTAAAAAAAATCAGGTTTTGGGTTGTACCACTGTATTTCAACCAGAAAAAAATGGATAGCAACAGGGTTAAGATACTGTCCAGCACAAACTCCTTTTAAGAATCAGAGCTATTTAAGAATGGCAAAAGGAAGATTTCCCACCTCTGTTTATTTAACATACTGCTGTAGCTAGCACATGTTCGAAGTCACTGACAGACGCTGTTTTGAACACACAGCAAAACATTATGCAAACTCTTTTAGCCTTCCTACGTGGGTGAGAAGAAGCTTCCAAATAAGAAGTTTACAAGGATTTCAATCTGTAAGTACTTTAGTTAGACTCTGTGCAAGTCCATAATTAGAAGCTTGTTCTTGAGCAGTACGTGTGGAGACTCCTATGTCTCCAAGTATAAGGTTAAAAAATAATCAGCATTGATCACTGACAACTGTGCTGTGCTACCAATGCTCCTCATACCTACTGTTCCAAACGAGACCTGAAAGAAGGAAATATGCTGGAACCTGAGAAATCAACCCTTATGGCTGTTCGCATTTAAATCCATGTTTTCCCTCACACAAACGTGAAAAACACAGCTCAACAAAAGCTACATTCTGGATTGCAACAAATGCTACAGAATTTAAAATACACGGCGCTAAAGCATGGAGTTAATTACCATAAAAAATTAAAATACTGTCTTTCTGGAGTGGCCATCATCTGTGTGGAAAAATTACATTGGCAAGTGGTTTCTATTACTGCAGCTATCTCTGGGGGAAAGAAAATACCTACATATCATGTTATCTTGTGATCTTGAGCACAAGATCTACTAAAAACTGCTAGTGATTAGTTGGAAAAGAGGTTTTTGTAAACCTGCACTGACAATGGCTGCAAGAGAAAAAAAAAAAGCAGAGGAACTCAGCTAGAGAATACACAGCTCTAGAGCATTTAGTTGCTATTTTTACCATGTTTTTAGCCAAGGTGCTCATGCAAATAAAAGCAAGAAGCTGGCTCTGTTTGAGGAACGCGCTTTGGTTTCCTGTAACAACCTTACACAAAACTTGACACACACACACTGCTTTAGTGCCCAGTTTGTGCAAGGCTATAAAAAGTCAGATTTTCATGATTTTGTGAATCACCATAACCTAATCACAGCCTGAGAAATAATAAAAACCCTTCCAGTGCAGCTATGTACCTTGCACAGTAAAAGGTTTGCTGGTGTTTTGAGACATTTAAATGATCTACCATTCTGTAGCAATTGCTACGTGACAGGCAGCTTGCAAGCCCTACACTCCCTGAGTAGATTTTGACAGGACAGATTAGAATGTACATTAATTTTACTCTTCAAAGTTTCTTTGGAACTTATTTCCTTCAGAAAGAAGAAACAAGGCATTCACAGTTGTGTCACAACTACTCTTTACACAAAACACATCCTTGCCATTTGAAGTTACTCCAATGCCTTTGAATTTTTATAGCAATTAAATACTGGATGCCATGAGTTGTATGTACTCACGTCTGTTAGAAGTAGTGGGAACACTCTGGGCTTTATCCTTCAATGTTATTTTTAAATTGCATTTTTATATACACTATTTTCTTGAGTGTTATTTTCAAACATTGTACAACAAGATTCATCTATTAGCAACAAAGTTCATACAGTATATCACGTGTGTAACAAATTTGTTTCAAAATGTGCCTAAAATACTCCACAGCTTGCAGCTGCAATTATTGCACTTCAGGTTAGTAAAACGAGTTTCGTAGTGAAGAGTGCTTTATCATATGACATGTACTAGTACATGTCTGAGCCACGTGATCTTTTTATGTGTTTAACCATCACAGGTTCTCATCCCTATATTGACTAACCATAGAAATACAGGATATGCACAGGCATATGTTCTTCCAAGGGAAAAAACCCAAAAAACCAATAAGCAACTGCCTTTACCCCACTGTTCAAAGAAGATTCAGGTAAACTGCTGTTATGTTGAAACTCTTCTCAGCTTGTGATGAAGCATCTATTTGAAATCACCTCAGTTCTACATTTGACATAGTAACTGGAGGGATCACCTTGTCTTTTCAAGGACTCCCACACCACCTACACTCCTGCAACGTAGCAAACTCAGGCATATTGTGTTCCTATCAGCAAAAGAAACACAGCTTACCAACATGACCAGAAAAGGCTTAAGACTTTTGAAGCAGGAGACAGTTACTTGATGTTCTATTGTAAGGACTGAATTCCAACAGCCCTGTAATTAAAAGTTCACGCTTCTCCCACAGGGATCTACTCCTAAACTGAGTATCTCCTAAGCTAAAGTATGTGAAGCTTGTTTAGGATCTAAGATGGTATTAGGTCATAGAATCATAGAATAGTTTGGGTTGAAAGGGACATTTAAAGGGCATCTAGTCCAACTCCCCTGATGTCTTCAGCCAGGTCAGGTTGCTCACCGCCCCATCCAACCCCGCCTTGACTGTTCCCAGGGATGGGGCATCCACCACCTCCTCTGGGCAACCTGCTCCAATGTTTCAATACTTTTTCTTCTTTATACCTAACCTAAACCCACACTCTTTTAGTTTAAAGCCATTGCTCCTTGCAACAGTCCTATTGCAAAGGCCCTGTTAAGAAGTGTCCCCATCTTTCTTACAAGCCTCCTTTAAGTACTGAACGGCCACAACAAGGTCTCCCCGGTGAGAGACCTCCTCTTCTCCAGGCTCAACAACCCCAAGTGTTCAAGTCATGGTGCATGCAGTCATAAGCTGCAGTCAAAGGCCTCCAACAATCACAGAAAAACACACTGAACACATTCAGTAAGCATCACAAATTCCTAGAAAGTAGGCACATATGCAAGCACCATCTCATGTAGTGTATTAACAGCAACAAAGCCTTAGTCAGATAAATAATAGCTTCTGTGAATTGGTTTCAATAAACTTCAGTATGGGAAGAAGTTAGTAGGCATGTCAAGACAAAACATCACAATGAAAGACTTAGATCTGATACAAACCCAAAACACCAATCTCCAGGCCTTCCAATCCTGCTTTGATTCCATTGTAAATATCTTCTCTCTCTCCAAAGTCTGCCACAATGACTTTTGTTTCCACTTTGTACTTTTCCCCTAGAAAAAAACAGTTTTGAAAAGTTTGTAATAGTTTACCATTCAGATATTAAGACTGTATCAGTTACTAGGTTTTACAAAACATTATAAGAGCTAGCATTACACATGAACATTTTCACCTCTGGAACAGGAATCCCTGAATTTTAACATTACCTGCACAGGAAGTTTGTGACATTAAGCTACTTTTGGTGAGAATATAAATTCTCAAATGATTCAGCACATTTTGTTTGTAAGGGACAAGAAAGGTAGCAAGAAAGCAAATTATACACCTTTGCATAGAACAGCAAAAATGGAGAAATCTGGAAATATATGTACACAACCATGTTCAAATACAGCTTGACAGGAACATTTTTTTTCAACTTAAGCCAGATGGCAAATGAGTTGCTTCAGACCACGCAGAACAATTCTTTATTGCCCTCCATTTCCATTCTCACTTCTGGTCCCCTAAAACTTTTTGAATTTTCAGGGTTTTTTTAACACATATCAAAAAGGGAACATGTGGGTGAACAAGAAGAGCAGAACTTCAAATGTGATCATTCCAAAGCCCTTCTGATGTTCTGTCATCTCCACCCTTACTAGAACAGGAAAAACACACGTTGGCAACTACATTTTGAAAGAGAAGAAGGCAAGTAGTAAAAATACTTCATATAAAAAGCAACTCTGCTTTCATCAAGCTAAATTATACTGAATCAAAAGCAGTACAATGTCCTCTCAGACTTCAAAAGAGCAGAATAGTAGCTTAACATTGCAGCATCTCTGTTCTGCTGCACCCGACTCCCACCCTAGTGTTCCTTAAGGCACCTGTGTACAGCTTGAGAAGGGTTTTGCAGCACTTTGCCCCCAGAGCCATTCATAAAAACCAGTGCCATGTTAAAGGAAAAGAATCATTCACAAGAAAAGATTAGAAGCAGCCAGATTCCCATGATGCTCCTTCCCATTCAAGGGAAAGCCGCGACTCCCATGATCCTGCCATCCATTCATGCAGAATCATGAATCTACTGAACTCACTGGTTTGCTGGCTGCCTCCCCTCCCCCCCACAATATCCCCAATAGCAGATGAAATTATTTCTGCTCCTTTTCCCTCTCCCCATCCTCAACCTCTTCATCTCTCCTGAACAGCTGCATTGTTTAAAAATCCCCTGAGAGATGTTGCTATGTCAAATGACGACGTAAATAGCATTAAGCCCCTACTGCAGCAGCAGTCTTGTGATCGCGTCAGAAGAAAATCAAGTTCAACACTGGAGGGGGGGGGGCAGAGAAATGGTCTATTTTTGAACACAGCTGTTCTAATGTTTAGCACACACGTTTGGTTTCTTACAGGACACAGAATTGAGGGCAACATTAGAGGCTCATCTCATACTTGCAAATGGACTGGATGGGCAAAGCCCAAGTCACACACTTTACACACATGCACACATGTCATTTTTAACTGTTTTGTGGGATCTGCAGCTGTCTTCACTGCCACTCAGATGCTTCATGAAATGCAAGTTGCTTAAAGGACCCAAACACCATTCTGACAAATTTGCTCAATTGGTACTGTCCTTTTTATACTAAACACACTTCGTTAGGATTGTTACCAATCTATCTTCAAAGCCTTCTGAAATCACTATAGAGATACTAAGAGGACAAGGTAAAGACAAAAATCTGTGAAGACCTAACACTATAAATAGAAAAAAATAAATAGAAAGTGCTCACACTACTATTCATATAAGACCCTTCTTTGAGCCTTTAGAAAAGTAGCAAAGAGCCATTACACTTATGGTAGTTAAGCAATACACCTATAAAAAGATGCAGCACCCTTTGTGGGCAGAGGCTGCACAGTACAATGTATAAAAACATATGCAAAGTAGAGGGCTGCCCACTGGTACAGCCAGAGGACAAGGTCTTTGTGCAGTTGCTCACACAAACATGCAAGGCTGTCTTGCCCCAGCAGCTACCACCAGCTGATCAAACCCTCCTTCCCCATTTCATGACAGCTTTCAGGTATCCTATAACTTTTGCATACCCTGTGCTCTGTCCCAGAACCTGCAACAGGTGGGATGATCCAGCACCTCAGGGAAAAGACGAGGAGATACACCTGAGAAAACAGTTCCACGTCAAATGACAATGCAAATAGCATTAAGCCACTTCTGCGTAAACTTGGTCTAGCAGTCAGAGCACAAGGTGCAAAGGAGAGCAGGTGTGCCCTGCTCTGCATGAAAAAATGGAAAAGGGAATTTCCTTGATCTTAAGGATTAAGATGTTCCCAAACAGATGGGCTAGAAGAGAGAGTAGAGCACATTCCTATTTTATCTGCCAAAAAGGCACTGGGATGTAGATTAATAGAGAAAGAAGCAAATAGGCTATGTCCTTATCCAGGGCATCTAGGAGTGTCTGGGCTATTGCTGTCCAAGACAAAATCTGAAACTCATTAATGGAGCTTTCAGCTTGAGGACCAGGAGGTACTTGAGAGCTGCAGGGAGTGAAAGGAGGAAACTAAGCCAATTTTTGCAGTCACAGCTAGAGGACCCGAAAGACCTATTACCTGCCAGCAAGTCCAGCATTCCTGATGATATTTTGAAAAGTGGATCTGATGTTTTGTTTTTGGAACTGGTACTTCAAATGGTCCTTAGCAGGAGACTGAATATTACAACACCATGTTGTCAACAGTTGTGCAGCAGTCAGTCATCACCTACCCACAAGATGGGAAAGGAAATTCAGCAGGTCTCTTTCACAATTCTTAATTCTGACACACCAGTGTTTTAATCATCTCATTCACGAAAAAACTCAGGTGAGAGCAGTACCTACAAATAAGTTTTAACCTAAACATTCACATGTCCAGTTAATTTTCAGGGTCTGTATTGCCTCAGTCAAGACATCTAATAATTTAGCAAGACAACAACTGTGCTCAACAGAATCCTGGTAAACCAATAAATGCAGACATGATCTTCTGCAATCACATCATCATTTGAGAAGCAAGTTGTTGACCATGAGCAAATTTTCACGCTGTGGAAAAGCTGAATGAACCAATAATACCAATGGTGATAGAACAGGCTGGTATCAACACCGTACAAGACACAAAGACGGAGTGAACTTTTGCAGAAGATACTGGGATGTATTCTTCCTAAGATCCAGAGAGCAACCCAAGAACACAGACTCCAGAGGCAGAGGCACAGCGCAGTCTGATACAGTGGTCATGCAAACAAAAGCAGTACATAAAATATACATTGAAAGATAACTGAAAAAAGTGCCTATTTTTGCAGTGGTACAAGAACTACTGACTTCCTGAAGTATGTTCCCATTGTGCATTCCTGCACAATACAGGATGAGACAGTCTGGAAACAAATACACTAACTACATTCTTCACACCATCAGAAGTACAAACACTTTCACATATAATCCCTTGAAGAACACACTACCTTCAGTATCCTCAGAAGAGGACTCCACATAGTGTCTCAAACCTTGGTTAAGGTGTTACTTACTCAAAATAAACGTTAAAAAACTTATAACCATCCCGAGGAACAGCCAACAGGACAACACTTGCCTGATTTCTCATCTAAGATCATCAGTTACAACATCAGTAGGTGAAGCAAAAACTTAATTAATTCCAAAGGCCAGATATGTCTGACTTACAGGAAATGTATCCAGTCTTGCTATGCAAGGAAAATGCTAATCTTAACTATCAGGCAAAGTAGGGCACACCTTGTCTACTAAAAAGATTCACTGGCAAAATAGCACCACATTACCTAAAACACCAGGAAAAAAAGGATCACACTGTAATTAAAAAAAAAAAAAACCAAAAAGCTAGAAACTACAGTGAGCTACACCCTAAATAAAAAATAAAGAACTATAAAATGGTTAGGAGGCATACATTTTCTTTTTTTTTTTTTTTGATTTTTTTAAAAATTCTTTGAAGCCTGAAAATTATTCAAATCAGCAGCCCCCTTAAACTGAAATCTTGGTTGACAGGCTAAGAAAATGCTAAAGAAATTTTCAGACACAGATAAAGTGGGCTTCAAAGAAGGTTCCCCAAGAGGAGCAAGCTTGTGTACATCAATGTGACAGCAAACAGACCAGTTTGGTGGTCAGGAGAAGCAGCCCAGTTTACCCAAGAGCAGCAGTGTCAGGGTGTCTGTCATACTGTGCTGGGACACAGGAGAACTACAAGATCTTCATCCCTAATAAAATAACATTAGTTCTTGAACCACCTGTTTTCAAAGCAGTTTGCTATAGCAGCTTGAATTTGCACCAAGAATGTTGAGGCAAATCCAGTCAACTTTGCAACAGAGAGGTTTGGGATACGAGGCCCACGCTGTAAGCAGGTAATGGGGATGGTTCTTTCAAGATCAGGGAAAGGACATTAAAAACTCTTGCTAGAACTGAAGCATCTCACCACTTTACATTCAAAGTCATATAAATATTGCCATCACAGTGATGTAGTATAATGCAACTGGCTTGCAGAAACATAAAAGAAGTCTCGCTTGGTCTTCAGCTTCAGGACGGTCAGAGATTCAAAGCAGTAGAAAAATAGCTCTCCATTTTTCATCATACAGGAGAGGACAAATGTGTTTAGGTAAGGAGAATCAACTACCTCCACAAATAAAGATGCCATCTTTCCTATATCACTGCAGTGGTAAAACTCACCCTAATGCAGCACCCAGTCTCCAGAAACAGTGTTTGTAACCTTCCAGTATAGGGTAAGAAGCTGAGATGAAAGCAAAACATTAAAACCTCCTGCTTTTTAGTACTCATCTATGCAGGACAGAGATGAAGAGTTTAAGACTATAGAGTGGCTGCTGAGAGCTCTACAAAGTATTTGGTTGGTTTTAAGGGAGAGACAATTCATTTTGGGAATGTATCCAATTTGGGACTTTCAGAGTTCACAGAACTAACTCCCAGTGTCATGGATGGATGGAATCTGTTTTCCAGAAGTACCACATACTTCCAAGACTGGTGATAGCAGACTGTTATTACACAGTGATATATTCACCATGTAAAAGCATGTTAAAATCAGCTGGGTATAACAAGAGCTAGCTTTCTCTGAACATTTTGAAGGGTGTAAAATTCTGGAGCTGAATACTGATAACCTAAGAAATAGCTAAAAAGAAGCTCTGTTGCACCTGTTGCAAAGGAAGGCTATGCTGTTCCTGCATAGCTTAAGATACCTGCCTACAATTTAACAGTAGTTGCTATGCTTCTATACATTTTTAACAGTATGTGCATATGCACACTTGGTCAAGCACCTAGGAATAGGTTCTGATTCCTTTTATTCAAGTACACATGCAGGACTTCCAGGGAACTCCTTACATACTGCAGCAGTTGCACATGTAATCTCAGAAACAGCTTCCTTAAAAAGAGTGAATATTTTAAAAAATCCAATCACGCAGAACTATACAGCAGGTAAAAAAAGACAGACCTTATTTTAAATGTTCTGTTAACCTTAAGTTTCAATATACACTGACATATAAAAGTTAGTTCTTCACTTCTCAGCTTTCACAGATGACTTCAGAAGTCCACAAACCATTGAGCCACTGGGGCGTGTAAGTTTGTAATGTGTATATACAGTACTATTACTACAAAACAGAGGGAAAACACACTTTACTAATAGTTGCCTCCATTTGCTCCCCTTTGACTTCCATTACATCAAAATATATTACAATTTCTAAGACACATTAACCAAGTCAGAAACACAGTCTGAGCAACACAGGATCAATCAATAAGGCCATTCACCCAAATATTATGCTCAACATTGTAAGCTTTTCTAAATCAAGCTTGTTCTAATTACCAAGCTAACTCAAAACACAAAATCAAGCCGCCTGTGACAAACAGCTGCAGAGGCTGACAGCCAGGGGGGCTGCACACTCGGGGCATGGCAATGTTTGCAAATGCTGCTGTGATTGCAGGCAGCCAGGCGAGCTGAGCTCCGGTGCTCCCACGCACACCCCTCGCTCCAGCGCACCGCAGCGGGCCACGCACGAGAGGCTCCAGGGCACCGCACGTGCGGCCGCCCTCGTGCCATCAGGAGTCGTGACTCCCAGAATAGCTCTCCTCACCACAACCCCAAAATACCCACTTTGGCTGAAGCTGCACAATGAGTTGGTCGGGGAACACTCCCAAGCTGTTTCAGAGGAAAGCACAACATGAAGTGTGGGAAGGTTGCTATTGTGTAGCAGGCAGCATTGCAAACTCCCCTTCCTTCTCTCCTCTTTCCCCAACACTGTTTTCAACTCCCTCGACAAGAATTTTTTTTTATATTTATTGATGTACTTGTTTTTACTAACCATGAAGAGAGCTATTTTTAATTTACTGAATTGTTTTAGGAAGGTCATATGGGCTATTTCCCATACTTCCTGTCAAATTTCCTTTCCCTTAATGTCATAATTATTGTCTGACTGTGACAATGTGTACACTTGATATGTGCATACATGTAAACATAAATTTTGCATCACTTTTTGCAAAATAAAGTCTAAATTCTTCAGCCATATACTTATTAGAACAATAGCGATTAAAAAAAAAAATCAACACTTTTCAGATTTAGGCTCAACAGAATGAATTTCAGAAAGACTAGAAAAAACACTTTTTAAGAAAAATTTAGGGTCACTCATAGAGACTAAAAGGTGTCATACCATGGATTAACGAAAAAAAAATTGTGCCCTTACTCTCACATCAATTTCAAGACATCTAAGTCAGTCACTCTACTTGAATTAAAGCAAATATAAGAAGGGAAACAAGTTTCTAGGCTAATTCAGCATTATCTTTTATACCTCCAATTCAGCACCCCCAGTAAAATGTTTGCTGTATCCCAAAGACAGGCATTTAAAAGCAGTTTTCAGGGTTCTCCAAAGTGTTACTTGTAAGGGAAAATACATTGTTAATTAGTCCACATGCACTGCTCAAGGTAATAGAGTACCCAGTTCAGCACTGGAAGTGTGGCACATGCTTAAGGAATGACACAGCAGGCATACTTTTATACAGTAGCTACACCATATCGAAAATTGTTTATTTCTCATATTCAAGGACTTCTTCTTAAGAATTTGTTGTGCAAAACAAGTCAACTGAGTTTCCTTTCTCTATGGAGAGGTATTAACTAGTTTTTCCTCACCACAACATATTCCTGAAAAAACATAAAAGTGATTATCACCATTTCCTCAGCAGAGAAGTCTATCAGGGATTTTTACAGCTTTGACAGATAAAGAGGACTTGATGTAATGGAACTTAACCTGCTAAAAAAGTGGCATGAGACTAAAATACACATTCACAGAAGGAAGTTGCAGAAGGAGGACAGCACTGTTTGCACCATTCAGTCCTTTCTTGTGCCAGAGAGAGAGTATTCCCTGCAGAGACACTCAAAAGGCCTAATTTTAAGTCTCTTGGCAATAGAGCTTCCACCAATTGGCTTAAACAGATTTGCAAAACAGACTTTCACCCAATCCAACATGACAACAATCCAGTACTTATCTTTTCATGTAATGTTAAGCTTATTTTACACTGAAAGTGATAAGCAATAGATTGCAGCTTTCTTGTTAACAGAAGGTGTTTAATGGCCCAGAGACCGGCACAAGGGCTCTTGTTTTGGCATCCCTAAAGCCTTATGTTACAAATAGGTTGTTAGCAGAGATAAGCATTGAGTTTCTGTGTGTTACAGAAAATGCAACATATTCCTGCACCCAACTACTGCCAGGCAGAGGCAGAAGTGACCCTGAATGTTTGCAGGGATGACAATTCCTGGTTGTTCAAGTCTGGGCTTCAAAAGTACCAATGAAGTCACTGGCCCATCAATCCAATTACCTAACATGTAAAACTTTAAGACTCAAGACCCAGAGTTAGTCCTTATCCTCCAGGCACAATATACAGAGTACCTGAGAAGAGGAAGAGGCTACTTCTGCTGTGTTTACATTCAGACAAGGAAACCCAAAGCATCTAATTCACGTTTAAATAACTTTTACACATTTCTTTCCCTGGACTTTACAAATGATTAATAAATACTGCATAGAAACACACTGGCAGTGAGGTTCACAGCAAGCACCTTCTTTCTGGAAGAGGCTCACTCAAGTCCTGCCAGATGTGAGAAAGCACCATCTCCTAGAGCTTGCCAGCTCACCTACTGTTGTGTCAAACCCATGACACTGACCAGTAAACTTCCTAAAGTAGTTTTCATCCTTAAAACCACCTGTGACAAGCGGTCTGTTATTCCATATGCTGACAGATGATAAGGAAACAAAGTCCTTCTGCAAGGATGTCACTAGTCATCTGCAGAACATTTTACATGTGGCTTGTCCTACCATGTTGCTGCCTCAAAACTCTCCTAAGAGGTGAAGTAGTTTTAGGAGTGCATCCTGTAGCTTGCAGGACATCTGTCAAGTGTTTCTCTCTAAGTTTTCTGGTCAATTTCTTCAAATTTATCCTGGCAAAACATCACTGAGAAAATTCAAGAGAAGATGATAAAAAAAAGAGGCACTAAGGGGGAAAAAAATCCAGCCAAAACCCCAGAAGCAGAATTCTTAAAGAAGAAAGAAATTAAAAATTAAAAATAAGCTCCCTTTCCAATTGTTCTACCTTTTACATCAGGGTTTATCTATTTAATTTATTAAAAAAATTAATAAAAATTAATTCAGTTTGAATCCTCTGTCAGCTCTCTACAATGCCTGCCAACTGCTCCTTCAGTAAGTGGCTTATGCAAGGCAAAACCAAGAGAACTTTGTTCACTTCATCCAGGGAAACTTTCTTCAGAGATAAAATCCAAGAGCTCATTTTGAATCAAAGATCCTCACAGTACAGCTTCATGTGAAAGGTGACTTCAGTGCATCAAAACAAGTCTAAAATATTTGAAGCCATTTTGCCAAGTTCAAGAAATATATGGGGATTTCAAGTATGTCAAGCTGAACCTGGCTCAGATGATAGAAGGCTGCAAACACATTCGTTTACCTTGAAATAGATCACAAAAGGTCAGAATAACTGCTGGATTCACTTAGTCTTCAAGTTAAACTCAGGCAAGCGAACCTTGTCATTTCTGTGCAAGAAAACTAAGAAGACGTCCCCTTCCTCACAGAGCTCGTCTGCATTTCAGCCTCCTCTATTAAACACAAATATTCTTACTTGCCAGCTCCAAAATGTGAGGAGGATTTACCAGGGCACAGCAGGGAGGAAATCCAAGTGACAGGGCAGAGGTGAAAGAGCCAAGGGCTCCAAGGGAGGTGCAGGTGAGCATCTGCAGGGGTCAGACTCCTCCTGGGGGCATGGCCCGTTTGTTGCAGTGGGACATGGTAAGGGATAAGGCACAAGAACAAGGGTCAGCATCAGCTCCTCCTGGGGGCATGGCCTGTTTGTTGCAGTGGGACATGGTAAGGGGTGAGGCACAAGCACAGGGGTCAGCATCAGGTCTGCTTCAGAATGCTGCCTGCAACCTAGTTACCAAGAAAATTGTAAAACACACCTGCCTAGGAAATGGAGAAGAAACATTTCTGGTTTTGGCACCACATCCCATTTTTGTACTCAAAAATCATGCCAGAAAAGCAAGAAGAACACAGATCCCAAGTATAAGCATGACAGTTATCAGATTATAGTACCCAAAATCTTACGGTTAAAGAGTAGTTCAAGATGAGACTACCATGACTGAGCAGCTTAGATACACTACACACTGGGCTGAGGAAATGTATTGGAATGAAATAGTCAACTACATAGATTTTAATTGCAAAAAACCAATATTTCCTTCTAAAAGAAACCTGTATTTTCTTACAGACATGTAGCAGAATCAAAGTTTTGGATGTTAGTTCTCCAACAGTATGAAAGGCTTACAGTGTATTCCAATTAAATGTTCATTTGTGAGAATACATTGGAAAAACAATTGATTTCTCTCAATTCAAACAATTTATCTGGAGCCAATTTTATCACCTGGGTGTATGTAACACTAAACCACCAACTCTAAAGCAGTAAATAGGAATTTCCTTTAATTATATAGTAACTGATGACAAACTCAGAATCTGCCACGTTGCTTTTACATTAACTCACCTACAAGTAAGTAGCTACTTAGACTTGCAAGCAGAAACACTAGCAACAAGCTACAACAGTTCTATCCTGGCTCTTGCAGCTCATGCACAACTCCACGACCTGTCCTGTGAAGCTACCAGCTAACAATGGACACCAATACCAAATTCTTTTAACAATTTCCCTATAGACAAGCTTTGAAGTTTTTTCCCTTCTTATCTTGTCTGCACTACATTCTTCATATTGCAGCCCTTAGGTAATGAATTTCTACACCAAAGTAGTTCTCAATTCTCAGAACAAACCTATCCAGTGCAGTAACTGAAGCTTTTCTGCCTGCAAATCCATGGTTCAAGAACCAACTGCTGGCACAGAACACCTGAGATGTCTTGGACCATGCTTGTTATTAAATACAGCAAATCAAGGAATAGACTCATTATGTGGCACTCAAACAATTGTCTCCATTCAGAGAGAAATTTTCTCTCTGATCCTCCCTGAACCTTTGGAAGTGTTTAACAATGCAATGCTTACAGACACTTCAGAAAAGTGCTGGAACAGTGAAGCAGCATGAACTAAACTAGACAAGCATTTTTTATAGTGACCTTAATAGTCTGTGCTTGTGTGTGACAACTTGATTAAAAGATCAAATATATTTCCATAAAACTTATATAATTCCTCATAAAGGTTGTCCATGACGACTGAAGAGGAAATGCAAAATTCCTTCTTCAGTCAGTGGCTGATACTCTATTTCTTAGGGAACAGAAAGGAGAATTTCTCTTTCATGGCAAATCCTACAACACCTAAGTACTCTGTAAAAAAAATAGCTTTAAAACATGCTTGAAAATACAGTGAAAAATCTTCTAAAGTCTTTAACTACCTGTAATTAACCCACTAATTTTTGTTGCTCAAACTGAGCTGCATATTCAGAACATCTGGCATTCCTGTAACATCAGTTCAGCCACTTTAATGTGCATATGCACATAAAAAAAATCAGCTCCAGGTCAACTGGCATTTAACATGCAGAAAGATGTATCAGTACTTCCCTTATGATGGTGGTTATACAACTTGCAATTCGTAAATAGATGTCACTCCTAGTAGAAGTCAATCCTATGAGTGGAAGAAGAGTCTTCTGAAATAGAATGAACACACCTGATCCTCAAAAGCCCTCTCATTATTTGTGACAGAGTGCATCTATCCCATTCAGTAGGATAAGCATGAGACTGGTTAGTGAAAAGGAGGAGGAAACCAAAAACATGCACAGAATCACACAACTCAAAGAATTGGAATTAGTTAAACAGCCATTCTTCCTTAAAGTGATTAAGAGTCATTACTCAAGAGGAGCAAGCTCTTGAAGAACAATGGACCACCATAAGGAAGTTTAAAGCTACCTTAGAAGCCTGCAAGTGAACCACTCAAGTAATTACAGCCCTAGCATTAAAAAAGTTACCCACCTCATATATGTCGACATCTGAACAGACTGCAGAGACCACCTGAGACTGAATACAAGACAATTCTGTCCAGGTAAAACCTAGCAGGATCTCAAAGTGCGATTCAGGCTGGCTTGATTATGCAGACTATCCTAATCCTTCAGCATATGCCACAATGAACAAGGTATGCCTTTCAGTAGGCTCAGTGTTGTCAAAAGAAGTGTTCTGAAAACCCAGTGTGAGTCATCTCATTTCAGATGGTTTAGGAAAGGAAGCAGAAAAATGTTTGGGTGAGGCCTAACAGTAATTATGTATTACAGGCTGCTTCACATAGGTACATGTACCTATTTTTTTAATCTGAGAACCTCCCCCAGCAGCTATCATGTAAGTGCTGAATCTCCAAACAGTAGATTTATCTGTCTTGTCAGCGTCATGCTTAATTCCCAGGGAGAAAGAGATATCCACATGGTTACAGAAAGGGTTATGACCACTTTCAGGAAGCTTGTCACTTCATACATAGGTGTTTGATTCCAGAACAAGATTATTTGTAGTTAGTTTTACTTTGCAAAACAACTTGATGTAACATTGCTAGAAACGTGACTGCACATGCTCACACTCATGCAGTAAACTATCATACAGCCACTGCAGTGAACCCCCAAAAAAACCACCTTGTTGTAGCTTCTTTATGTGTTGGCAGCAAGTGTCAGCAGTTACACAGGTTACCCGGGCAGTGGCACCTGTTCTGCTGCATTTACACTGTCACTGCATTGATCAGAGCATCACAGGTAGGTCCAGACACTGCACTGGCAGCCTTAAATGCAGGATACTAATGAACAATGCCAATTACTTCCAAATTAGTGGAAGATAGAACTTGATGACAGCTTTGTTCTAAGAAGGAATGCTCTCTGCGACTTAAACATGTACATAGAAATGAAGAATTTTCTGTCTAGAAAACACTTTCATATGCTATCTTACATTGGACTAAAAATCAGAGACAGCGACATTTTTATCAATAGAACTGTCTGCCCTGACTTTCACAGAGCTAGCACAACAGCTACTGTGTAGCAAGTTGAAGTCCTGGAGTGTTTCAGTCATCCCTCCATTCACTCAGCAGCCCCTCACAACCTAGTACAGGACAGTGTGCTGATGCTCAACTTATGGGATTGTGCTTTACAGTAAAGCAGTGCCACTAACAAATTCACTGAAATTTTTAATAAACTAAAGCCAAAATTATACATTTATGACCTTGGAAAGAGAGTAGTTCTTACCATTATCTGCATTATGTACACAGACTATTGTAGAAAGCCTAAGCAAGACAAGGGAGGGTAACACAGAAGTATCGTCTTGAAGGTTTCTTTACCCAACATCATTACACTGAGAAACCTGCTTTATAGTACACAACTCCTACTCCTGCTTATCAAAACCTTTTCACAGAGTTACATTCTCCCTTCATCTTGACATACTCTGCACAAACTAATAACCTTGCATGAAGTATGCCTTAATAAAAGAGATATAGATTAGAAGAGGAATTCTTGTGGGTTATATTATACTTTGCTCTGATTGGAAAATCATTTGTCAGCATGAGACTTGAGGATGCTTTTTCCTAACAGATCCTGTACAAATATCCATTTGTGATTGAAATACTAAAGTTGCTCCTTATTTTTCCATTACAGTCATTTACTACACACTTACTGAAGAAACGATCCCTAACACAGGTTCTTAAACACATTAACACATTCCATATAATCTTATGAACACTCACCACCTCAAAAGAGCTCACCAGTCCCCAGTCTAATCTTTGAATAGTTTATTCAAACAAAACAAAAAAAAGGGAGGAGGGGCAAGCTACCCACAATAAATTTGTATACTTGGTAAGACAACAAGTAATATAAGGAAAATGCTTTCAACAGCTTCTAGTTGCAAAGAAATCACCCTTATGGCTGGAGCCCATGAAATCAAACTTGCTTCAAACTGAGGGAATATTCAGATGGAGAAATGACTGCATGTTTCTTGCCTTACTATGATTTTAGACAGCCACTACTACGTGAATAGGTGGTATTTCAGCCAGGCCTGGTAAGCTGTTCTTATGGAAGACTAACAGTTTTAGGAGTCACTTATTCCAGAATTAAGCCTTATTGTTCTCAGAAGTTAAATATGAACAGCTGTAAAATTGATCTGCAAGGCCTTTACCACTTATATCTGTAACATTTGCACTGTGCACAAGAGCAAACCTTTTCCAAAATCAGAGCTGTATATATTAGCATGGATGAAATTCATGTGAAATTGCATTTATTTATAAGCATGCCAATGAAGTTTAGGAAAGAAGTTTTAACTCACTTATTTCAGTAGAAACCTGGTCCAGTTTATCTTTTGACCTACTTATTAGAACCACCTTCATCCCACGTTTTGCTAACTGCAAGAAAACAAAACAGGAGACATTAGAATAGCCATAAATCACGTCCAAGTTAGTATCCTAATCAAAGGAATTGCAAAATTCATCAAACATTGCAACAATGTATGACCAGCAAGTCTGAAAAAATAATACAATTTTAAATAGAGACTTGAAGGGGAAAATCAGGACAAATACTTCCATGTTATTTCTTACTTAATTCCCTTCACACCACATTTATTATCTTCTCAGTCATCTAATATAGGTGGATAGGCACATTTATAAAATAGAAAATGAACAGTAGATATTTTACAGAACTTTTACACTAACTCTGTAAGTCAGAGCATTATTATCCATAATGAAGTTTAACATGCCAAGTTAAGAGATCCATGGTCACTTGAACACCTGTGTTGCAACTCAATACTTCCTCCCTTTAGTAAGGCTCCACTCCTACTTTGTACTACTCCTAAGTATTACGGTTAATTTACTTCTGAAACTCTTTTAGAGAAGCTAGCTGTGGAACTTAAGATGTGGCCAGAGCATACCCTGGTCATCAAATCAGACCTACCACTGCAAGTTTAAAATGGGATCTAACAACTCAATTGAAAAGAGTTTGCAGGAAAACAGTTACATATCTGAATTGCTCTGCTGTGAAAACAATGTGACTACTATAAGTAGAAACCAATTCAAAGTGACACTGCCTTTCGGACACTCAAGGCTTACATATAAAAACCACATATGTCGTCATTGCTCCAATAAAACTCCTTCACTGCCTTTGGAAGCTGATGAGAACTGCTCTTCAATGGAATTTTAAAAAACCACAACAGAAAAAGATCCCAACCAACCAACAAAACACACAGACCCAAAAACCTCGAAACACCACAGCATAGTACAGCAACAACCTGAACTGGCTTAAAGCCATCTACTTTTCTAGCAGGAGTGTGCAAACCAGTAGTGATTCTGTGGGAGAGACATATGACAGAGCTCATCAGTGAACTCCGCACTTTACTCCCACATGTGATCTCTAAGCAGTAGAAATCTCCTAGGGTGAGGTGTGGTGAAACCAAAAACACCATAGGAATCACTAACAAACAGCTGCCAGGTTCAGGCTTACAGGCAACTTAAGCTTTCTGCTCCAGGAAATGAGGCAGTGTTACAAGGATTACTGTCTAAAAGTGATGAACACAACCATCCACCTGCAAATAAGCACCTGGCTCACTGGAACACATTTTACATGAAGCCCACAGTACACTTGGAAGGCACCGGGAAGAAGGGAATAGCATTCTCATTCCACAGGATCAAGGCAGTGAAGGCCTTGATTACCTAACCTGTCAGGACAATCTGACAGTAATCTACTCAGAATCCAAAATAACTATGGTCCCATGCGGCAAAAAAGCCCCAGAGATCTTCCTCATGGATGCAAAGCTCCAGTCTGTTGACAGAACAGTTTGCTCTCTTTCAGCAGTCATGACCTTTGGGCTCTCAGACTGCTTCAGTAGGTATCTGGGCATAATGGGAAAGTATCCAGCTGTACTTGTCTCAAAAGCCAAGGAAGTGAAGTGATGCCAACCCATCCCATCAGTGGAACCTCAACACATTTAGAGAACTTCCACCACAAGGGCGAGCTTGAGAGAAACCACTGCTATGTTCACACTAAAGGCATGCACTCTGAGAAGTATACCTGAAATCTGGAAACAGAAACCCATTTGCAAGGGGAATTCTAAGCAGAGAGCACATAAAACAGCCAACAGAAGACCCTGTAACTAGGAACAAATATCACCAAGAGAAGTAATCAAACTTGAAAAAGATACAGCACTTGACAGCAAGTTCAATTAAGGTGCTTGATGCAACTGGACTAGTTTCTGTTGAGCACTCTGCCTTCATTGGTAGAGACCCAGTTGGCTGAAAGGAAACACAATTATCCAAAGAGAGATAACGATCCCTGAGATCAGTTACTAATTACATTTTTATATAGGAATCAAGGAAGACCCACTTGCTTTGTAGATAACCCGTTATTATACTTGTCCCTTTGGCCAATATTCTTAGGGTCCTGAAACGGCCAAATGACAAGACCTTAAAATTTAACATAAAAACTCACCCAGAATAGTGTATGTTGGCAAGATACTCTTGTAGCCTAAGGATTGATGCGTGCAGGGGTCACCATTCTAATGGAGCTGATGAATGGAGGTGTGATTTCCTTAAATGCCATGTTATTGACTACAACATTTTCCACTTCGGTAGCAAAACACAGCTACTGTTTAAACCCTTTCTCTCCAGGATGGAAAACAATGACATTAACAGCCAGCCAAAGCAAGGTTAAAGCTCTTGTTAGAGTAGACATAGCAAGAGATTCTAAAGATGTGATACTAAACAGATGTACATAGTAGAGTACTGCAGAGTATGCAATGGGATCACAACCTCTGGTTTATCACTAGCACACAAATATGGCCAAGATTTAATTTATACTAATGATTTTCAAAAGCAAACAGAAGATAATGATAGAGGGGCAACGAATAGTGACTCCTGACTATATCCTCAAAACATGAAACCTTTCACAAAGGGGTGATCTAGCAATGATAAGGATATCAGTGCTGGGCAAAGATTAAAGGTCTTAGTACTGCAAGAGTGAAAATGTAAAAACAGTTCTCTGCTTGGAAAAGGAAATAATCTACAGAGCAGATTATAACCCAAGAATCCACACACTCATAAAGCTCTTCCATCACTTCCCAGTGAGACCATATCAAACCTTCAAAGAGGCAATTCTCAAAACACACTTACAATTCTCTCAAGTTCCTCCAAGGAAAAGGAAGTTGTCTGCATGACTATAATCATAGCCATCAGGGCCCAAGCAGCCATATGCCAGTGGCATTTATAGTAGCCAGAAGGGAATTTTTAGTAGAAAATCAAGCATCTGCTGGCAGTCTTCTGAAGGTATCTCTAGAGTTAATTTAAAGATTGAGAAGTCTTTTCAGGTATTCCACATTTTGCCCTACATCCACGCTTGACTTTATCAAGTATTCTTCATCCATCTAAGCTGTCAAAGGATGGATTTGTGTTTTATTCTAAATAAATACATAAGTAACAACAATAAATGCAACTCATGAACAGTGTGTTTTATTCTATGGCCCAAGAATGAGTACCTGTACCCTTTGGGGTGCTCTGTGCCTACAGCAACCACTGCAAGGTAGCCTTAATAAACATGGTTTTCCAACAGTATCTCATACTTGTGAAGGCTTTCCTAATGGGGGTTTGAATGCAGGAGTCTACCAGCAGCACACATTCATACTCAAAAGCAGCTTAGCTCTTAGAGACATTCACAGAGACATTCTTAGAGACAGAATATAAAGCAAGCTGCAGTTTTATTCACCCAGTAACATAACGTACAGATCCTGAAACTAATCTCCCACAACGTTCAGGGGGTGTCTCCACACTAGAGGGCTTCCTCCTGACAATGCTCTGCTGTGGGCACAGTGACCTCCTTCCACTTGCTCTCGACAGTTAAAATTAAGTGCTGCATCCTTTGCTTCAGTGCCATGTAACTGGGATATCTGGCACGTATGAACTATGAGCAGTATGCCAGGATCAGGCACTGTTGGCACCAGGCTTAATTCCTTTTGCAGCCAACTCCCCTTTCTTGAACCAGTAGTGTGAGGTACTACTTCCTACAAAGTAGAAAGGAATTTGGGGGCTGGGGGTGCAGGTAGCAGGGTAAGGCACATCAGGACAACAGGAAATCCGATGGATGTGGACTACCCATGAAGAGGAATGCCATTTTCCCTGTGGGCTTTGCAAGACAAAAAAAAAAAACATCAAGAAAAAGGGAATCTCTCACAGCTGATCTCACACAAAATCATGCCGGTGTTTCAGAGAACGTGAAAATTAGTACAGACAGGCTCACTTTGGTAATAATACTGAAGTTTAAAGTTATTTTTGCTATAAATTGTTGTAGTCAGCACTATTTGTCATTATGTTCCCTGGGCTTATAGGCTAAATTACCCCATACTAACAGGCACTTTCTGTCTTAAGCAATACATTCCAGTATATGAAATATATTTGGAGCCCACATACCCATCAAGAGCAAAAGTACAGTGAAAGAGATTAAGGTAAAATCCAGCTTCAGAGACTTCATGAACTACAGGAAATAATTGGAACATACTGCTGGCAGCTATAAATGCCATTTAGTCAGTACCTGAAGTACCAAAAGGAAATACCAAGGGCTGAGAAAGTTAAAATCCTTTAAAAACTAAAAAAGTTAGAAATAAAAACTGAAAGATAAGGTAAGAACAGAAAATATAATTAGCAAATAAAAGAAACTAACAAAAAGAGATACAACTTTTGGCTGGTTACCAGAGTGAGGCAAGGTGGGAGACTTCTTTCTCCACAGATACCTATGTTAAGAGAAAGTGAGGAGATATGATGTGCAGCTTTAGAGAGTTGAGACAGCTTAACATATAGCCAAGAATCAAGACAGACTTCCAAGTGGTAAGAATTCTTACCTCTTCTGCATAGGCTTTTCCAATCCCATCAGTAGCTCCTGTGACCACTGAAACAAGAACAAAAAAAGACAAATCTACATTAGTTGCTTCACAGAAGTAACTGCAATGGGCGTGCTCTTTTGTAGGCTGTTAAAGTACTCATTCCAGACAAAAACACATCCAAGCCTCTGGAATAGGTGCACAACTTCTATGAAATCGCTTTAAAAACTCACACTAAAACCTTTCCATAGGTAAGAAAGGAGAGAAAGAGATAGAGTTAGGAGCCTAACGTGTTTCAAGAATTCAGCACCCCTTCTCACACCAGTCCTCTGTCCTAATACACTTCTTGAGAAGCTTTGTGGACTAAGAGACATTTCAAGCCATTTAACTAAAAAAAGCTCATTTATGACTATTAAACCAGCTGTCAACTTATATAGTCTACAGTAAAATAAAAAGTATCTCCAAGCCTGTAAGCATCCTAGAAAACAGATTTTAGCAACAGCTGAACAACAGTTCTGTGTTAGTGCTCCTCCAGCAGATTTCAGATCCCTTTGACCATTGTGCTCACCAGCAGTGAGTATGAGTGACTGATCCAGGCATCAGTTGCAAGCTGGGCTTCTACAGCTTAAACTTTCTCACCTGTGGGTGACTGGATCTGTGTCAAGCTTCAAGTCTTTCTAGGATTCTTTTCCACAAGCTGAGAAGCTGTGAGTGACTCAACATGCCATTAGTTTGACAGATTATTCCAGGGCTCTCACCACACTAGTAGCTGACCATCTCAGTAAATTCCTCCATACAGGAACTGCTTTTCCAACCACTTTTTAAGCAAGTACATTCAGCACCACTTTTTTTCTCTCTTAGCTTTTTCTTCTCACCAAACCCAATGCCTAAACATCAACATCCTTACAATTTTACCTCTTCTGTCTAACCTCATTCACCTGTCTCTGCTCTCACTCTCCAAGTAGCCACAGAATATACTGGATTTTTTCTGTTTGTCCTTTTATCAGATCAGAACAGCTTATTGCTGAACATAGCCACAGCCAAATTATTGGACTTGTTCAATGCTTCAGAACAGTGAACTGGGAGTGTTAGTTTAACTCTCAGGTCAACCTCTACCTGAACAAAACTCACAGCAGACAGAGGTGTTGCCTGGCATTGGGATTCAGCAATAACTTTCCTTCAGAGCACCGGAAGGAGACGTGTGCAGATGATTTGATTAGTTACTGCTTGCAGATCCCCTCGAACAGTTGGCATGCAAACTGCAGCCAGAATATTTCTGTTTGAGTAATAACAGCTAGGAAATGCTGTAACCACTTCAGTCTCTGTGCCTGCTATCTATAAATAAGTGGATGTAATAACAAAAGATGAAACTGCCAGCGAAGGTCCTATTTGAGCCTGAATGGTCAGGCAACAATTCAGAAACAGACTAGAAGGAAAGATCCAGTCATGTCCCTGATTTAACTGAGATTCACAGATGACCACAGATGAAGGTACACACACACAGGTTTATCCCTTCCCTGGTTTCAGGGTTTATTTGCAAGATGCCATAACTCCAGCATGATAAGGATAGGCATACTGCACACATGGGATGCTCCAGCTACTGAACAGAGCTCTGGCTGCTGCACTGTCAGTGCCAGGGAATTTTACTGAGAAAACCAAGTGTCTGTGTCACACTGCTTTGCCACTTCCTATTCAGCCACCATTAGCGAAGTGTGAGTGACGGTTTTGGTACAGAAACAACGCCACGTAATGAAAGGTGAAGCAAGGGTCCAAATGACCAAAAAAAAAAAAATCAGACTTCGGGGAATAAATCAAAAATACATTCCCAGGAGCCCATTTCCTGCAACCAAACTTGTACCAATATTGTTACCCATTCAGCCAGATGCACCACAGCCCTACAGGACAGCACCATCCCTTTAGTTCAAGGACTAGCAAGCTTCAGTTTCAGCCTTGCTGACCCGGGATTCACATTATGCATTATCACACAAGTCATTGTTGCTTCAGCAAAACAATGAAGCAAACAGGAGTACAGTGAAAACATGTACCAAGACCCCTCCCCACCAGGATCACAACAGTAGCTGGACAAGTTCTAAGCTGACCCAATGTGGAAAACATTCAACTTCAGTGACTTGGTGAAAGGGGTTGTTTCCTTCACTATAGTTAGTGAGGCACCTAAAGAAGAACCATTCCCTGTAACACTTAGAGATTATTTCTTCTCCTTCCAACTCAGAATTTATGGACTTAATGGTTTTATTCCCAGATAACAAGCTCAGCATTTTAAAATACTGCTTTCGGACACTGCAAGTTGTTCCACTTCTACCACCTGCAGCCAAAAATGCATGCTCCAAGAGGCAGGGACTCCAAAAAGCACCTGTAGCCCTTTAAAGGCCTAGTAAAGTACAAGTAGTTTCAGTCAAGGATATTTACTCATTTATTGAATCCATTGCTTAGGTAAATGGTAATGGAATCAGCTGGAGTGCGAGATATAAGCTGAAGATAAGGGATTTCTAACTGAAGTGTGAGTAACAGAATGGGTTTTTTCCTTTTATAGGCCCTAGTTCAAATTAAAATAACCTGTAGTCCATAGGTTAAAGTACCCTCCAGAACAGAATGTGAGAAATTTAAACAAATCTGATGTAGATAAAAATTACAAAATCCCATCAGGAAATAAGAAGTGCTTGAGCCATCACCTACAGAAACAGACTCCTGGCTGATACACATCCCTGTTTTGCTTCTGCTGCAGGTAAAGGCATACACATCAGGATAAAGTAGGCAGCTAGTTTTTCTTAGCAATAAGGGAACTCCTCACCAGATGACACTGAGACCATCATTTAATTAGTGCTTCCATGTGGAAAAGGATAACTGTCTTCAGCTCTGTGCTCTCACACCATCTTGAAGGACAAACACAGTACAAGGACTGCTTTCCAATGAATAACCTAAACCCCATTTTTTTCAGGCCACACTTCTCTTCCTAAGGCCCTTTGAGAGAAGCCACCTGGCTCAGTTCCCTCCCATTCAAAGCAAATGGATTTTCCATCTACAGCTGCGCTGGTGGAGGGCCATCGAGGTCAGCACCCATGGACTGCAATGGGAAACATGCACTAACACAGACCTGGCCTGCTGCTGACCAGTAGCACCCAGTTCAGCCAGCTCTGGTTACTGCCCATTTATGGGATCCTAGTGAGCAGTCTGGAGGGTCAGAAAGGCTGCCCTGACAGGAATCTGCCCGAGCAGAAAGCAAAACTTAGACCCTACATTGTAAAAGCAGGGAGAAGAGGTGGGGTAAAGGCAACCAATAGGACCAACATTGCAGAAGTCAAGATTCAGCCACCTTATCTTCCTCCACATTTTGGATTACCTAAATCTTGTACTTTAGCAAGTCACTTACAATTTTCATATTGATTACATTCATCTCTAGCTTGCATACTGGAGCCAAATGCTGCAGTTTCAACCACTCCAAAGCTGCGTCAGTTTAACTAAATTTCTGCTATCAACTTGATGTGCCCAAGCTAGTTTGACTCCAAGTGTGGATTACGCTTTTGAATTCTGTTTCTTCTACAGACTGCCTTCCAGCAAAAGTTACAGACTGACTGCAGTTGGCAGAGCTTAAAGAAGGCAAAGCAAGTAGGATAGAAATAAGTTATTGTCTATACAAGAAAGCTGCACCAGGACCTAACTGTGATTATACACATTTACTCAGTAGTCAGACTAACTGTAGTAGCTTCCCACTTCAGCCATCTGCTGTCTCCAGGAGAGAAGCAAGAAGAGTGCCCAGGCAACTTGTGTGTGAGCCCACCAAGTAAATGTTTGCCTGAATGGAAGCTGGTATTGTAGCATTGGCTGATTTTAGAAAAAGAAGTCAACACCCATCTTTGCCTTTTCCCCTACAGCCCCAAAAGTAAGGGGACAAAAAATAAGGAAAGGTATCCAGTAACGTGACGTACCTTGAGAACAGCTCACTCTTAATAAATCAGTACATGCACTCGCATTGGGCTGGAGATGTTCTGCCCTGGGAAGTTCCCACTGGCCAGTCTTCAGCAGGCTTGGACACATGGTATTTTGCAAAATAATTAGTCCTCACCTGGAACAGATCCCCATCTGAAGAGCCTTTTTTCGACACTAGCATATGCGTAGCTAGAGAGCTGACATATACATCCTCTTCTTTAAGTTCAAAATAAACCCATCTAAAAATTCCTGTTCTGAGTCAGAGTCCATAAAGCCTGGCCCTAGTGACTACAGCACACTGAAAGGAACATCTCTTGCTCTTCTAGGAAATGACACTTTGGGAAAGACTTGCATAATCATTGTTATAATGGGTGACAGATGTACATATGGTCTCATCCTCTAGTCCTGGCTTTCATTTCAGTTTTGCATCAATAGTCATATTCCAACAGACCCTACACTGTTCGAAGTGGTAGACAAGAAGTCAGAAAGCTGATAAAACTAAAATCACTACTCATGCTAGCCACTAGTGTACACCATGTTAGTACAAATGACTGTGAACCCACCCATGCTTTGGATGCAGTGATAGGGTACAAAAAGAAACTGCCAAGGTAGTATCAAGGCCTCCAAACAATGAGAGCAGTATGGGGCATCATCTGCTCACACTGCTGGAGGAGGTTATGCCAGATGTAGGCTGTAGATATTACAATTACCGTTGTGTATATACACAAGTTATCAGCACAAGATTGCAAATCAGCAGTTAAATTTTTTATTACAGTATTATCCTTAATACATAATGTAATCATTTCCCTAAATCACCAAAATCTTCACCTCAGGACAGTATAGCAGCTTTGCCCTAACACCTGTGCCAGAATTTTGCTTCCTATGTGGTTGTGGGGAGAGAATAATGAACACCCCCCCCCCCACACTTTTCAACTCCCACTTTAATAATGTATCTTTGACCTCTTACAGTGATCTCTTTCATTTAAGATACAGCTACACAGGCATTCACCACAGCTTCTGCTACTAGAACAGTTATTGACAGACACAACTCACTAATACTCTATACCTTAATACCACCTAGCCAACTTATCTCCTAGTGCTTCTCAGCTTTTGTCACACATACAACAGGTAGGATGTAGTTCATAAGCATTGGCAACATTTCCTGGCCAGTACCAAACTCAGGGCAACCCTTGACAAAGTTAGAAAACTCACCAGTCAGTGAGATGTGTCATCTTGCATGGAAAGGGAACAGCTTTCCTGTCATTAAAAAAGCCATAGACCAAGGCTGGGGAACACGTGCCACCAGACAGTGACTTTAGTCTAGAAGATTAAAACAACCAGTGGTACTTTGGGGGATAAAAATGTAGACACTTCTCCAGAAGCCTTACAGAAGGGTAAATACACAAATGTTTCCAATAGCACCTGCATCCTTCAGAAATCCCACAGCCCATGGCTAAATACAAGAGATAAAGTGCCACCAACAGAGTGGGAACTCACATGTTCTTTCTGCTTATAAGAAGTAACAGCCACTGTGTTGCCAAATAAGAGGTCACAAAAAAATATCTACCACCTTCTAAGAGGTATAATAGAGGTGTATTCCTTGCTCATAAAAGCAGGACTACCATTCCAGAGCCAGGCAAAAGCAGAACCCAGCAGCCCAAGGCAGTCTGTTTTGTGACTAAAGTGAGTATTCAAGGCCCGGGGAGAACATTTTTACCTGCTTCTCATGCAGCCAGGACATCTTAAAACAAAAGCAAAGAATGGTGCAGTAAAGCATGAGGCAGGCATGTAGAAATCATCTCGTCTCACGCTGGGAGCAAGGACCAGTGTTGACACAGGGAGAGGGAGCAACAGCAAGCATAGAAAATTCTACTGCAGTTCTGCAGAGCAATCACGCTGAAACAAGATTATAGATTCGTGACTCCCCAACTCAAGGTTAGACTACAGTGAAAAAAAACTTAAAGAGATCAAGCCTGCCTTCAGACACAAACACGTTTTCCACAGCAAAATGAACTTTTGAGATGCCTAATAGAGATAAAGCACAGAATACTTTTATCCATATTGCCTCTAGCAAACAGCATCAGGCATACTCCTTGCAGTGCTTTGACTACCTGCACAATGAAGCTAGCAACTATTATGCATGTTCTCTACTAGTCCCTTCAAACTACAAATTCATTTTGGTTCAGCCATTTTCCTGTTTTCATTCAGAAAAGCCTGAGTTTTTAGGCAATCTTTCAGAGTACTGCAGATGCACTCATGCACGTCATTACCTAGGAGGGAGATTCTCAGGCCACTAGCAATGTTATTCTCCCTAGACAGATGTGGGTCCAGCAATTTGGGAATATCTACATCCTTCCTGTCAAAAAACTAAGCTAACTAAGAGATTTCAAGGAGGGTAGCTTAGCTCCATCTCTGATTCCCTGAGAAGTGTTAAAATTTATTGTCAAAATGGCCACTGCAGAGCTAGTCTGTCTGCAACATCCTCCATTCACACAGAAGAGCCATCCCTATCCTGCAAGGCTGAACCCAGACACGAGTGAGGGTCTGTCACAGCACAGTACCCAGCTGCAGCACATATCAACATAAACTAGGACCCTCTGTGTCTTGCTAAAGCAATACAGTTGAGAGGAACTCCACAGCACAGCTAACCTTAGCATAGGTTTAAAGTACAGCCCATAAATAACTGAAGACTCAAGATTCTTCTGCTACGAAACACAGAGGCTATATTAAGAATATGACAGTTCCTGGGGAAAACAAAAGCTGGCAAGGGGAGGAAAGACTATCCCTGCTTGGCATCATGCAGTGCTTCATTTATTACAGATTTATATAAATCACTGGCATTTGACCAATACCAAGCTTCTAGATTATCTCCAGCCAACAAAAGTACTTTAGTCTGTGCTGGTTAAAAATATTCTACTTTTTGTCCTCAGCTTGCTAGGAACGACTATTTTTAGTAAGACTCCAATCAACCTTATCAAAATCGAGCATCAAAAATAGACTGGAGAAACACTGGAAGCATATACTATTTTTAGCTGCTCAGTCTATCCCTGCCGTTATCCACAAATTCTGACTGCACAGACCATGCATGAGTGCTTAGTTATTCTAGGCAGATCTTAGTCGTGACCCTTTTTTTCCCTGAACACCTGAATGCAGAAAACACTCGATTGATTAAAGATTAATACAGCCGCAAACCATGACAGCTGCCTTTCGTCTGAGTGCTTTTGGGGAGGGGGAGAATACAGGATGACAGAGAGCTTGCATCAGTATTCCTCTTGGGGATCCATTACATGGAAAGAAAATTGCTATTTCAATTCCCCTTTGTTGCTAAAAATAGCAGCCCCAATTGATTCAAGCAAACAGGGCACCAGCTTAGCAATGCCAAATTTAGAAACCACCGAAGTCCCAAAGAGTGAACGCTAACGCAGTCTAACACATGCCAGCTCATATTTAACGAAGAACAAAGAAGATAAGCATGCCGGCTGCAAGTTAATAAGACAGCAGCAACTCCTCGCATTTTTATTAAATAAAAACCGAAAACTCTGTGCAAAAATAAGACAAACTTCACATCTATTCTCAATTTAACTGCTGAAATAGGAAGTCTCATATCAAAAAGATCTGTACCCAAGCTGGAATCCTAGAAGTTCTGTATATGGGGTTTTTTTTTCATATAAAGGTTTTTTTCTGCACAGAAGAGCTAACACCTAATGGTCAGGCTTTGAAAAGACAGGCTACAGAAAAAGGTTCAATTCCCAAAACCAAACACTTACTTGGTAACAGCTTGTGTCTAGGAGCTAGGATTGTGGGTAGAAAAATATTCTATAAATATCGCAGCACTGACAAGTTCCCATTTCACCCAGAACTACAGCAAGAAAGGGTTTTGGGCAGTGCACTCTGAAGATTCTTTAGATTTGAGAACTAGAAGCAATCTAGAAATCCCTACAAGAAAAGCATACTGAAGAAGCCATGAAAGTCACACTCAATGCTTAAGCAATTCCAGTTCCAGTTGCCTCTATGGGAGCTCTCCCAGTTCAGGCTGGTTGTCTGTTATGCACTCAAACTCCAGTCTTTGCTATGAGGTCTTTTTTTCCTGTCAGTCAAGGGCTGCTGCATTATGGACATGGGAGTCTGGGAGGACAGGGGGAATTCTCTTATCCTATTCAGAAGCCCCCACCCCCCCCATCCTTTGCTGCTTTCAAGCCTTTTGATCCAGAAAATGTCAGGTGAAACCAAGATTGCCCTGAATTTAACTTTCTACAGTAGCAAGGAAGGTGTTCAGATCACCTGCTCAAGCCAGTTCAAGTTGAGTTAAGCATTTGCAAAGGCTACAGCTGCCTTGTGCTCTGTAAGACACTACAGTAAGAGTTACTGCACAGCATTAATATTCAGCAAAAACAACCTCTCGTTTGTTCATCGTTGTGAAATATGTGACAGATGCTGACTGTCACGGCAAGCACCAGGCCAAAAAACCACATGCACAGAGGTCATTCAAATTACCATTTCTGGTTCTTCCTGCCTCTAGGAGGGGGTAAATACAACACAAACATTTTAAAGATCAGATAGCTCAGGACTGGCACCATCTGAAGGCTTTCAGTGTGCTTGCCACTGGAAACACACATAGATAAGTCACTTTTCTGAGAAGGAACTAAGCAGCCAGAAGAAGGGCCTCTGGGTTTAGAGCCTGCAATGCTGAAAGAATCATCTACATCAGAAGTCACTAAAAGAAATTTGAGATTTTTTTTTCCTCTTTCACTAAGTATTTGTAGCTGGCAGAAAAATAAATTCCAGTTAGCAGTGTAGCTACAAAGAACCAACACTTGCAACCAGAAGAGGCTAACAAGTGATCTTGGCAAGCTATGGGCATTTTCATTTCAAGTCAAAGCTATGCAAGGTGTCAGAATAATTGTGAGCATAGAAAAAGTGGAGACTGGTGTAAAATGAAGCACTAGATCCATTTTTAATCAAAAGATAAACTAGGTCAAACTTCTAAAAGGTATGATCAGTTTAGACAAGAATAATGTTCCAGACCGACGAGGCAAAAGAAAATAATTTTATATGACGAAACATAAGAATCTTAGAACATCATCAGGGGCTGCCTGGGGAGGCAGCTACAATGGTTCAGACCAAAACCAGAACTTTATCAGGACAAAACCAAATGACTAGTTACACCCCTCAGGGACTTATCTCAGTACAAATCCTGTTCAACACTGTTACTAGTGACCACCACACAAAGAAGGAAATGCTTTATGAACTTCACAGACAACTTAGGTCCTGAAAAGGATCACAATGTCACAATACAAAGAATTACACGGGTCTATAGACCACAGGAATAAAACATAATATTGCCAGATATTACACAGTGACATGGAGATACCAAATGTCAAGATATGCATTTGAGACTAACTTTGTTTAGAGGTGAGGTGACCATTGTAAAGAATGGAAGAAAGGTATCTGGGGTGCAGTGTCTGCATGTAAAATTGTCTGTAAATTGTCCTTCTGATGCAGCTGTAAAGACAACTTATATAACCACTGAGGCGCTTCCCATAATAATAGGAAACAATAATACATTAAGTAATTTAAATGGGAACAACCACAAAAAAGAGTAAAAAAAAAAGAGGGCTACTAAGATGATTAAGAGCTAGCTGTTCTGGGAGGTGAGTTTAAAAGAGTTTTATTCACTCTTCATAAGCTCCCATAGAGTAATCACCAGAAAAGGAAAAGTTTAGGCTAACATTGGGAAGACAATATAAGCTGGTTGTTTGTGACCAACTGGAAATCACTATATCTCAAAGGAGGAAAAAAAACCCGCTTCTGACTCTGAAGAGCAGAATAAGGGTAACGAACCTGACCTGCTGGAGGAGCTCTGAGATGCAGTTCAAGCCAGAGCTAACCCCGGACACAGAGCTACAAACTTGCAACAAGAATCTGTTCCTTACTATCCATTTAACAGATCAGAAAGAAAATGGGAAACAAAATAAGCCTGACTGTAATTTGTTTATTGCTTTCAATACATTCTGTCAACTGCATGGTTCTACACTTCCTCAGGTTGTCAGAGGCCATCAGGGAAATTATCCTTCCTCCCCCACAATCTCACTACACAATTTGACTTCCAGAGGCTGGCTGTTCATCTCTTCATGAGAAAGAGGCTAGTTGAAGCTAGAGATAAGAAATAAAAACAATATGAGAATCAAATGCACCATGGTCCTAACAGAACAGAGTCTGGTTCCATGAGGCATCGGAACTGGGAAGGGGTTCCCTCTTGAATCCCTTATCCTGCTGGCAATAACTCAAATCATCTTACTCAAGCACCTCCCTATTCACAGGAAGGACACCAGTCTCCATTTGGGGCACGAAAAGAACCAACAGCACCTTGTAATGGCTTTTTAAAGGTCAGACCGTGGGCACGAAATTGGTGCAGTGCTAAATACAACCTTTTCTCTGCACCTTTGAAACACTGTTTGACCTTTCACAGCTTCACGACTACAACCTGAACTACTTAGAGTTATACAAAACACAGTCTTGAAGAAATTTTTAAATGAAGGTTTGGGTTTATTTCAAGCATAATGCATCATTCTGTATGAGCATGGCACATCCAATGCATCAGGTCATTAGGAAAAAAAAAATCCATGTTATCATTCACCTGCTCCTTTGCCTTTGCACGCATCCGACTATTTGTACGGCAAGTGGAGGGGAAAAACCAACACAGCGAAGCTCCCTCACACTATAACCATTTTATCACAAGAATAGATCCTCCAGCTCAGAACAGAGATCCAGCCAGCCCAAGACTTGGTCTCTGGTAGAGGTCAGCAAGAGGTACTGAGAGGAGATTTTGACAAGCCAAGTATTGAGATACCTCTTCAGGATGCTCTTCCTGTCTCCAGCTTGCAGCTCTGCAATTTAGTGGGCTACAGCTGGTGATTTTGGACAAATTCACAGGAGACAAAGCTATTAAGGTATTTTAGAGTAACTTTTTTTTTAATCCATGTAAACCTTTAGCATGTAATACAGACTGTAACAAGAAGCTATCCAGCTGAACTACATCCTGCATGGGACAGTATCACCTCCTTCTGTTCTTTTTGAAAGTCACCTGCTAGTTTGGGATTTGGTGCTTTCTCCACTACCTCGATTATGGCAGACAATGACACTGGTCACTTCACGTAACTTTCTGTCCTTTAAACTGATGTTGTGGATTTTCAAGTTATTTTATACATTAAACAGGTAAATCTAACAAATGTAAAAAATTTATAAGACTAGATGTTTAGGAAACCCTTTGATGGGAGTCTCTATGAGAATCCACTTCGACTACAGGTTTGCAGATGGTAAATTTAATTTTAAAATTAAGCACATTTAAAATACCAAAATTATCTAGCTATATTCCATGTATTACAAAAACCATGTTCCTTCCCTACTCCCAGAATTAAAATCTTAGTTTCAAATGCAAGTTACAGAGCAGCATTTCACTGCATCAACAATACACCAAAAATAGACAAACTGGGAAGCACAGAAAGACTAAGAAAGCTGACACTGTAGAGACTGATTTTTGTTGTTGTTGTTGTTTTTGTTGTTCTTAACTTCCAGCTCCAGTGAATCCCAAGCCACAGAAATGCTTGGACATTCCTTCACCATTCTTATCAGCATCCTGCCTTGTGCCAAAGAAAACAAACATTTTCAGCATCTAAGTCTGCAACAAGGATCACTGTGCCCGAGATACACCACTTTTTAGGAAAGAGAGGTAGGGGTCTCAAGAGAAGAAAGGGAGCTATGGAGACTCTCAAGAATATATTCTCACATTGCACAGCCTGCCAGCTTTCAGCTTACAAGCCCATCCAGACCTAAGTAGCTCACACAGAACCACTGGGCGCCTCCATATGGAGCCTTATGGACTCATGAAACGCTAGGGAACACCTAGGAGTCAAACATTCATCCAGCCTTGCACTCAACTGATGCCCTAGGTTTTAACATTTATATTTTTCAGATCCTGTACTGCTTAGTGTGTAACTCTGAAACTTCATATAGGCTGTTAGCTACTGTTCTCTCATTCTGGTTAGACATAACAAACCCTCTCTAGGTTTGCACTTCAAGGACACCTTGCTGCCTCAGACACCGAAATATGTAAACTAAAACCTCTAAAGGGGGGGGGGGGGGGGTGGCAAACTTGGAGTAATTACTTCATTGCCTGAAATTGTAATTGGAGAATTAACCCTGATATGCAAATGGCCCAAACTTATAAAAGAGTGAAAAACACGTGACTTGACGTCCATCTTGGGTGGAGCCCCTTGGAGGCTTTTTGACTCCCAAAGTATACCTTTGAAGGCCCTTCAATAAATACCCATTTTGATGCTCTTAATCTTGTCTAGCCTCTGTTTTCAGCTAGCCACTTCAAGGCATCACAACCAATGAACTGCTGCCTCACCTCGTCTTCCAACACTCCTTCAACCTAGATATTGTTACCCTTTACGACATTTTAGGTCCAGTCTCCAATCCTTAACCAATTATTTACAATGTGGTTTCAAACCCATCATAGTCAAAATAGATGAAGGAAATCAAACACATGGGCTACTTCATTTCTTTGTGAATACCACCTACCACTTTGCCTTCTTCCACAAAGCCACTTCCTTAGGGTTTCCACATTCCGATATTTAAAAATTAAAACGTTCCATATTTAGGAAGGGATGATACAAATCAGGACAGCCACTTAGCTGTGCAGAAGCAAAAACAAGTTTTAACCCCAAGAAACGCATAATGCTATATTATCTCATGCAGCAGAAATATGACTGATAAAGTCTATCTTTGATAAGCAACTTTTTCATTACACACATTCAAGGAGGTTACAAGTCATACCACAAGCTCAGTATATTATCTTCCCAGACACAAATGTGCACAATTGTACCAGGGAACCTTTTTTAGGAAGGTCTCAACTGACAGTGTCTCTCCAAATATGATTAAAATCTAATCCATTTTCTCCCCCTTAAAGCAGCTTCAGCATGTGTGGATATATAGTTTAAGCATACTAAATCTCCACTTCTAACTTCACAAGTGTAAGTAACCAACAATCCTAAAAATTTTATTGCTCTTACATTTGGGAATACCTACTATTACTTATCATAACACTTAAGCTTGGCCCTCCCCCAACAAGCCATCTTGGGTACCAGTGCCCCAAAGACTTCAAAAGCTTTTAAAATTACAAATAAAACTTACCAAGACAGAGTTGACTTAGACCTTCAGCTACTAGTAGTATATGCACCTTTTTCTCTTGTTTCTCTCAGTTCCCTTCTAGCATTTGAGATCACATGATTCAGGTAAAATCTTAGTAAACAGCCAGACCACTGTGAAACCCATCACCCTCACAGGTGAGAGGTCCCCTTGGGTCAACAGTTAACTTGGCTCCAGCAGCAAGTTGTTCCTGGCTTCCACCTCCCACAAGCAACAACCCTTCTCCAACACCACCAAAAGCAGTGAAGAGCCACTCAAAATCGAGCTCCTGTCACTGCTTCACAGCAATTCCAACGTTTGGGTTCAGGGGAAAAAGGGAGGGGCCATCAGCGGTATCAACTGCTCCAATGACAGCAATTCCTTGCCAACCTAGACAGCTCTTCAAGGACACAAAGAGCAATCCTTTAAGAAAGCCTCAGGTTTTCTACACATAAACAAGACAGCTGCTGTGGACTATGAAGGTTCTGAAGTCCAGCACCCTAGAAAGCAACTGCAATGTGGCACTCCCGCCATGGAATTTGTGCTGTAGATTCACACTCAGTGAGTTACCGCCTCACCATCCAAAAACTGTGTGGCTTTGAGCCCCTCCTGCCATGCACTAGACAATTCCCAACATCCCAGACCAGAAGAGATCTCCTGTCTTCTACTGTTAGAAGTCAGCTGGCCTATACACATTTATCACAAAGAGACCTTGAATAGCTTCTCCAGGAAGTCATTTTATACCTGATCAGCACCCCAAAACCATACATGAAACTATTTCTCCACAACACTGCCACATGGGGGTATTTTGGGGCAAGCAGAGAGGGCAGCTGAGGTGACCAGTCCAGCAGGAGGCTGATTTGCCCATCCCATGCCTTTGCTGCCTGCACCAGAGCAGTTCACCCTCTGCAGACAATAAGCAAAGCTGCGTAAGCAGCCGAGCACAGAAGATGAATGAACCGTGTGACACGGAAGATCTGTGAATTGAAAAATCTAATGCACGAATTAAAATCCATACCCTCGTTCCCCCTCTCCTTTTCCCCCAAAAAAGAAATGTATACAGCAGGACATAAAAGGAGAAATAGAGAGAGGTGGAAAAACGTGGTCTGACACATTGAAAAAGATTGATGGCCTGTCACCCAGACGCTGATGAATATTTTTTACAGGATAAAAATGGCAACCTAGAGTCTAAAAATAAAATGCTGTGCTGCAGACCTGTCTGGTTCGGCAACACCACTGGAATACAAACACACTCCTTTGCTGGTGTATCTTGACTAAGATTTCAAAATAAGAAAAGGAAAAAAAGCACTGTAGAACATATATTCTATTTTCAAGAGGACGGATTTGGCGTTTGTGGGGTGTTTTTTTAGTAAGAATTCAGATTAGCATTATACTTCACTTGCATTGTGTAACTGCCATTAAAAAAAACCCTGCTAAATTTTAAGTGATTGATGAGAAGAGCAGAGTACCTCATGCTGCACAAAGCAATTTTTTTCTTCCCTTCCCCTGACAATTACAATAGAAGAACATATTTATCAGTGCTTTTAAACTATAATTCCAGTAAGCTTTAAAATGTATTTTTAGAATCATGCTGCAGACAGAACTGTGGACATTGCTATTTTGAAACTCACCCCACCCCCAGAGACAGAAAATAAAACCTTTTGCTTCATTCTGCATCACAGTTTAGATTAAAAACGTGCTTAGCTGAGAAGTAAAAATGACTGAACATCATTCAACACTAATTTCTCAAGACTATCCACACTGCAGACAGGCTGCCTTATGCAGTATAGATGCTATTTTTAGCAAGTGATGCAATAGCTGCAAGGGCTCTCCCAGAACCTTTAATTTAAGAGCCCAAGCCATACTAAAATGCGCTTCAAGATACCTAATATCCCTGCACTGTCACCTTCCCATTCTCTGCACCAGCCTACTACCCACACAGGTCACTCCTTTTTAAGTTTAATCTTCCAAGAAAGAGACAGATTTTACATGTGAAGAGAAAATCTGTATCTATACATCCGTCAGCAAACACACCTGCCCTGCACTGTATATGACAAGAAAGTTACACAACACTGTATAGAGATTTTCTGACCTCTTGGTTTTCTATTGAAATACGAAGCAGCTTGGTGAACTTGCTGAATTTTTGTGAAGACTTTGAAAAGCCCACAAAGCTAATACATCTAATCCTTCCCCAGGCTGTTTCCATTCTTGGAGATCTTTTTAGAAGTTCTTGTGTCTAACAGACAACTGTTAAGACACATTTCTGCTAAGTGACTGTTTCAACAGCTAAAAATTCTAAAAAACAAGAAGAGTTCCTGAAATGCTAGGGCTTTTTAAAAATTGTTTTTAAAACAGGATAGGGATTTTCCAACCCTTTGGATCTGTGGATCCTTTATGTTCTGCAGTAGTCATGTAGACCTCCATGTAACAGTCAAGCTTACTGGAAAGTTTTGCACTGACCCCTTTTAAATTCTGATTCCACCTGCCCCCTCCCAAAAACCCCAGAGTTAATCCCAAAATCAGAACTACCCAAGAAACTACTTTTGTTTAACTTCTTACCTTCAGGGACCCATGGGAGGGGACACCATACAACAGCTCTAAAAAAGCCTTTATGTTTTGAATGGGTGGTCATGGTGTGTGTTATATAAATCCATGAGCCCGACCTGCTGCCCTGTAGAGTTTGAGTCCTTTGGTTATTAACACAGGCAGGGGACATGTAAGAGCTCTTACCTCCTATTTCAGACCATCCATTTATCAGTCATGGCCAGAACTTTGGGCTCAGGAGAAATTCCTATATGTGTATCATGTTCCCAAGTTTTACACCTCAGCTCCTATAGTGCACTAACAGATTGTGAGAGAGCAGGTATTAAGATGGCTCTGGGCACAGCAAAAGCATTTGCTTTGTGTAAGGATATTTCCCAAGATCTTTCCCTCTTCGTGAGTTCTCATCATGCCACATACCATGCAAGAAAGACAGAAGCAGGAAAGCTTGACAAAACTTCTTGTTTGAAGCAGTAAAGGTCTGCCTCGCCACCACCCACACAATGTATTCACTTCCTCTCCCTCCAACACAAGCATTGGGGAAGCCAATGTCAGCAGAATTCATAAGATCTCCAGGCTATCTGGGAAAAAGGAATCCAACTGCAAAGAGGTGAGACTTGGAGAGATTTCATTCTCCCTTCGAGATCCTGACTGCTCAGAAGTAGAACAGAAGTTGAGCAGAAAGACATCCAGTGATATTTTATTCATTTTGGCTAGAAGCAACATTAAAACAAGCTGTACACTGAGAAGGTAGCATTAGCTCTAGGGACACAGAGGTACGAAAATAAGGATTCTGCAGAACAGCTGAAGTGGCAACAAAACTCATGCCCAAACGTGTAACCTGCTCAAGAGTAAGACAGCTGAAGCACAGAGACTTCCATATCTGATGCCCCTAAACAGCAGGATGGGAAGCATCACACTGGAATTTTACAGGGCCTTGTGAAGGTATCAAGAGGATAACAGCTGCAGAATGCAAGTTCAGGCCCTTCAATGCATATACAGCAGGAAACAAGTGTACAAATGTACATCAGCTTCACTCCCGCATGGCAGGAGCAATGACAAGCCAGAAGAACAGACCAGTTTCCATAGCCAGTTCCTCACAGTTTTACTGAGTCTAAGTAAGAGCACAGAAGCCACATAATATGTGTCAGGTTAGACATAGAAATAAGAAACATTAGTGTCATAAGAGGCTGAAAGAGCTGCTGCCATGTCACCCAGCCCACTGCTCCTCACTTGAGGCTGCAGAACTGTGGGAGTGCAGGACATTCACAATCCTTATTACATCTGTGGTCAGCTTGTCTAGGGTAAATGCAGACTGAAACTAATGTGACCACCAGAGGTGAAAGCCTCCAGCACTTAAAATGGATAATAAAATGGAAGGGTTTAGAATAAGAAGCCACCTGAGCTAATTAGCAAAGTAGTTCACATTAAGCAAGAACCAACATCATCTTGTTTAGAGAGACAGTATCGGATCTTCTAGTAGAACATTATGCTTCTGTTCTCATGACTGGAAACATCCAAAATTTCAAGTCACCCAAATCATCAGTTCCCAAGGACAAAAAAAGGTGGACTGACCATTTAAGCTGCCTGTTGCTATCCAAGACACAAACCAACATTCAATTTGACCCTTCCTTCCTTCTCCCTTGCTATTTTGGAATGCAGAATGTGTGCAATCTTATTCGAACCAACAGCTAAAGTAGTTCTTCTGGGGAGGAGGAAAACACCCCTCAGGGTGTCCCCTTTCGCAGGTTCAACCATGACTATACGTACACCAAGATCTACAAGAAGCTCATAAGCATGTTTATGCTATGCTAGGAATGGCTCTAAACATTTTATAATCCCTAACATTAAATAACACCTTTATTTCTGTTAAAAAGTGGAGCCCTCTCAGATGTACTGGAAATAGTTACTCATGGCTTGTTAGAGGCAAAGATGGCTTCAGGGGTATATTTAGTAGATAATGTTCTGTTAAAAAGATGTGACGAGAAGCACAGATAAAAGATGCCATAGTTGGCAAGCCTTTATTCAGCTGTCAAGATCCTATAAAGGCAAGCCTTAAAAATATAGAGAAGCAGCACTAGAAGAATTTAAATTTCTGCTATCTTTGAAAGTTACCTAATTATGATGAGAAACAATCTACTCAAATAGATGGTTCATACAAACAACAACCCCCAGAAATTAAAGTTGTTGAAAAGCCATTAAACTTATCTTCAAGATACCCTGCCTACAAGTGTGAGGTACTCCGCAGTATGCTGTTTCTCAAGCCCATGTTTTGCATTCTAGCCTTTCCACTGGAAGAAGACACAGAAGGGGAATTTAGCTTAATCTGGAAGTGACCCGATCATGTCGCTTTGGGGCACCGCAGCCGCGGTGGAGCCCAGCCCGAGCCGCACCTTCCGGAGCAGGACGCGCCTCTGCCCGCACTGAGCGCTCTCAGCAGCGCCCCCTGCCCGCGGCCGGCGCGGCAGCGGCGAGGGCAGCGCTGCTCAATCGAGCACAGCCCACCATTCATAAAACGGGGGTCGCGCAGCGCTCAGCGGCGGCCGTGCGCTGCTGGAAACCGAGCAAATCGGAACACCGCTCTGTATTTTTTCACCCTAAAATATATATACAGCTCCAGCTAAAATGAGCGTATTTGGTAAGTATTGCTCCACAGAAGTCCCTTCCTTCCGTCCCACGCTCTTAATTACATTCGCTTCAATTAAGTATTTCTATCCATGGGGGGGGGGGGGGAAGGGGAAGATGAATAATGTTAACACGCCCAAGTTAATCAACTTAGAAGGCAACAGTTGCCTCCTGAGAAATGCACTCGATAAATTACCATCAAGCATTCGGGAGACTCTTACGTTAAAGCGCTCTAGAAATCCTTGACTGTTTTATTCGTATCGGCACTGTTTTGCAATAGGTGTTTGCCTTAAAGATTTAAGGAAGAACTCGGGCAACACTGCCTTTGCCTTCCCGTTACTAAATAAAGAAACGCCCACCGATGCTTTCTATATTTCACTCCAAGCCCTTGAAAACTTGCAGTATTTCCCCCGGTGGAAAACTCCCCAGATTTTCCCATGGAAACGAGGCTCCCACCATGCCTCCTTAAATGTTTCAGCTACGATTGATTCGATGCACTTTCTTCTCCCTGGCAGAGCAGGGAGGCAGAGGAAGCGCCTGCGGGCACTGCATGGGCTGGCGGAGGCTGCCCCGGCCCCCCCCGGCCGCACGTGGACTAGCCAGTGTCCCTGGCAGTATCCCTGTCACGCGAGGCGGCCGCGCGCCCCCGGCCCCGGGATGGCGGCTCCCAGGGAGCGGCCGTGAACGGCGGCCCCGCCGATCCCCTGCCCGCCCGGGAAACTTCGGGAAGAGGACACGGGAAGCGCTCCCCCGCCGCCGCCCGGCTCACGGACGGGGTAGCCCGCCGCCTCTCGGGGCGGGAAGCCGGGGCGCCCCGGGAAGAGCGGGAATGTGGGCGGAGGAAGCCATGCGCTCCCGGCAGGGCTCACACTGGCTGGCCCCACCACCGCCCCGCAGGGTCTGCGAGCCGGCCCCCGTGATGGCCCCAGGCGCTTCTTAAGCGGAGCGGAGGGAGCGCGTTATGTCACCGGTTAGGTAACGGCGCGGGAGCCGCCGCAGTGACGGCACCACTCCTCCTCCGCCCCCTCCCGCCGCGGCCGGGGCGGCTGAGGTGAGGCGGCATTAACCCTTGGCGGGGGCGGCTTTCCCTCGCGGCCAGCGGATGCCCCGGGAGCGGGGCGGGCTTCCCCCGCCTCCGGGGCGAGCTCGCTGGTTTCTGCTTCCTCTTTTTTTTTTTTTTTTTTGGTGGTGGGGCCAGCCAGTGTGAGCCCTGCCGGGAGCGCATGGCTTC
>NW_024581131.1:11209109-11229784 GCF_017639235.1 Corvus kubaryi | reverse complement strand
TTGTGCGGACCGGCAGGGGGCGCTGCTGCGCTGCGGCGGGCGGGCGGGCGGGGGCGGACAGACGGACGGACGGACGGACGGCCCGGGGCGCCGGCGCCCTGCGGCCGCTGCCCCGTGCCCACGCGTGAGGCCCGGCCCGGCGTGCCAGGAGCACGCCCTATTCCGGGACACTGATCCCAGCACGCCCGCATCACGGGCGCACGGGGCGATCGGCGCCCTTACACTAAGCATGCACGATCTCGGGGCGCAGGATCCCCGCTCCCGGCCGGCATTGCCCGAGCGCCAGGCTTCCAACAGGACCAGCGCGGAGCCACCAGCGCGCCCAGCCCGGGCCAAGCTGAGCTGAGGCTCAGCCGAGGGCATTCCCCGCATCCCTCGCTGCCACCTGCCCCACGGGTCTCCGCAGCCGGCCTTCACACAGGATCCTCCCACAGCAGAGGACTCGCCCTTAGCTCGCGGCCAGCAGCCCTGCGTACTCCTGTCCCAAGCACAAGGCAGCAGGACACACGCCCGGCAGAGAGAAGGACTCCGGGCCGGCCAGCCCGCACCACACATGGATTTCAGGTCCCACTGAGCCCCGGCTCCATCAGGGAACACTGGCACAGACACAGAACTATTCACCTTGTCCCTGACAAAGTGGAAACTTCTATGCAGAGTTATACCAAGAATGCAGCACTCCCCTGTCAAGATCCACCACAACCTCCTTCCAAGGTCTTCACTGCAATCTCTCCAGTGCCCTTTTTCATTTACAGAGTCCACTCAAGCAAATGGTGACAGGATTCTTCAGCTTGTCCCAAGCAAGCAGACCAGCAGCCATAGCTCAGAAAAAACGTAGCTCAGAGGAATTTTCAGCAACACCCCCTATCCACAGATGCAATGCTATAAAGGGAAAACAGCCTGCACCAACTGCCAGGATGCTCTGGAAAGCATTATGCACAGGTTGCACTGCTCTGGCTCCCTGATTGACTTCAGGTACCTCCGGCCCCATCTCTCTTCTACTTGCTGCTTTCCTTCCTTTTTTGACACCCCATTCTTGCAGCCCTCCTATCCCAGCTTCTCAAGGACTCTTTGATTTAGAAAACTTTGTAGGTTCCACAGCAGAAAAGATTTTCACTAGTGCTTCCCCAGCTCCTCTCTGAGTGGGACTGGGGGCCAACTATTGAACTTCTGTCTCTGGTCCAAGAGAAAAGCCTCCTTTAGAAGTCAGGCACTAGGAAGAGCAATGGAGGTTGTTCTTACCACATCTGCATAGACTGATCTTGGTACCTTTAGTCCACTGATCAGAACCAGACTGACAAAACAGCTTTATTATCCACAAGTCCTTCTAGCCTCTCTCCCAAAAGAGCTGTAAAAATTGCACAAAGCTCCCCCCTGCCAATGGGGCCTGTGCCAGCATCTCTGCTGCTCTCCTTCAGGTCCTGTAAACCCTTCTTACATGTTCAGACAGCCAGTGCCACCTCACCAAAACACTGCTGTCCCACAAGCACCAGGACACACTCACGGGACAAACACAGGCCAGCTGGGGCACAGCATAGTCTGGTTACAGGCCAAGCAGGCCATTGCACATGCAAACTGTCACAGCACTGAATTTAGGTGCACCACTCCTGCTGAAAATTGCCATTGTGGCTAGAGGAAGAAGCTTGCATCAAAGGAACTAAGACACCTTAAGGAAGAGGAGGGAAAAGAAAAAAAAAAAAAAGCTTTTTAAGAACATGACCACTGCTCCAGGATTTAGGAATAAGGGCAAACTTCAGACTGCAGAAAATCCACAGCTGGTAAGAATATGTGCATATAGTACCACACTGGGCATTAAAAGTTTTGATCAGCATCCCTTACTTACATGCATCCCATAGTACTAATTCCCCACAAAGTAAGGCTTTAAAATGAATATATAAACCAACTTCTACAGTAAAGGCTATTTTAAAACAATATGCATTTATGAGAAAAGATCTATTGTTACTCAAATCTGCTTCCTCACTTTGTAGAGAATTTATGCTGGAAGTCAGTTTGAGGAGACAAATTCTAGGTTAGTGCACAAGAAACACAGTTTCAATCCAAAGCTTACTAACAGTGACTGAAACAAGCTAGTCTATGCTGGAACGTCACACTAACATTTTTCTGAACAAATGCATTATTTTCAAATGTTGCCAAGGCAATGTTTTACATCGGAAATTCTACACTTTGATTCCACAACCAGCAACAGCAACTAAGTGACAAATCCAGCTGGGATGAGATGCTACCAAAATTCTGCATAGCTGGCAGGTTGAAAACCCATCTCTTTCATTTTAGTAAAATTTCTTGGCTTACAAAGACTTTCAATTAACAGATTCCCACCCCACCATTTTCAAACACTGTGAAGCATCAAGAATTTGGTTACCAGAGTAAGAGTTTGAAATACAGCCAAGCACAACCAGTCTGACCCCAAGGACAAGGTTACAGGAAGAACAGAATACTATAAACTATTGTAGAAGGAATGACAAAGAGGTTTATTTCTTCAAATTAATACCCCAGCTATCAAAGCAATACACCACCATTATCCTAGTCTTTGAAAAGGAAAGGAGCTAGTTAAAACCTGTTAGCAGGGTCTTCCAAAATCATACTCTGCTCTTATAAACAATCCTCTCAAACACACAAGAGGTACATGCCACCCATCTTGACCCACAAAGAACCAAGCAAAACAAGACTTTGGAACAGCCCACCAAGATGGGGCCAAGCAACAGAACTGACAACAGGCTCCTCCTGCAGTTTTAGGCTCAGTTTCAGCCAGCTTAGCTGCAGGATGTCATCCAACCACCCATGCCTACCTGCTTCCTCAGCATCTGTTTGCCAATCGCTTTTCAGGCAGCTCAGAAGCTGACCCCAGCAGCTTCTTCCTTGGTTGGGTCCTCCTTGCAGAGTTAGAGGTCAGCCACACAAGCAGACCTCACCAACACCACCACCACACATTGAGCAAGGCAACGTAAGGGAAGCAGCAAGAGCTCCCAGCCAGTGACCAGAGCAGCAGCAATTCTTTTGGCAGCAGCCTGGTCTTGGAGCAACTCAAGCTGACCACTGGGCTCAACTGTATCTTCAACATACAGTTCCGTAATACTGCCAAGTTTCCCTTCTGTTGCACCAGCACTGGAATTCATATGACCAAAGCAGTCTATGGAGCATAAATAGCCCCAAGTGACTTATTTTCTGCAGGGCACACTCCTCAACCAGACCAACATCACAGCTATCATAAAGAGGAAAAAAGCAAGACGAGAGCTCTCCATCTACCTTCTCCCTCTCTCTGCACCAAACTTTTACATCAGAAAGCCATGATGTAAAAACACACACCCACTCTTGGACTGAAGGCATCTCATTTATAAACTGACACAATGTGAGAGTGTCAGCAAACTGATTCCAGTGCAAAGGAACATGAACAAGGCTCTGGAGGTTAGAGTGAACACCCAAGGTGAAGAACCAGTTCACCAAATGGAGTATTCTAGATCAAAATCTAGGAACCAACACCAAGTCACGGAGCCCCAAAAGTTTTGCCATAGATCTGGGTCTACCAGGACAAAAAGACTGAGATAATGAGTTTGTATCAGGACAGGTAACTTGCCTTTAAGCACACCTGCAAGTTGACAGGAGTACACATCCCTTTCTGCCATGCCACACAAACACTGGGTTGGACACGTAGGACAATTGAGGGCAGAACAAACTGCAAGACATCCTAACTCTAATCCCTTGTTCAACTACTGACAGAGCAGCAGCTTCTTCCAGCAGAGCAGTGACCCTTCACTGCCCTATCCTTGCTGCTTCTCTCTCCTGTTAGAGATCTGACTCGTGAGCCATGCTGAATCCATGCTGTGGGGGTGAAGAGCTCTTTGGCAGATGGAACTGAGACAGCAGGAATACTGGGCATATACGCCTCTTTCAAGAAAAAAATATTTACACAAAATAATAGAGACTAACAAGTTTATAGATTAAGCATCTTTGCTGGCAGGATAAGAAGGGAAGGGAGCAAAGGGGTAGAAGCCTATGGGAAACGCGTCTTCCAGAGACTTCAGAACAATGGAAGAGTTTTGGAGAAACAGATCAGCCAGTCACAGATGAGGAATGTGGAAGTGGGACTTGTTGGAACAAGGATCCAGTGGTGAAGTAGAGTATGGAGAAGAGCAGCATGCAAGCATAAGCAAGTGTTGGTTGGGTAACAGCAGCTGCACAACTGGAGATAGTTCTCTGCCTTCTACTTTCTGTACCTATATGCATCCTCCCACACATGTGCAAACCTCTCCATCTAAAAGCAGGGACTAGATACCTTGTAAGGAGATCAGATTCTTTAGTCTCTGCACAACAGTTTCTTCCCCTCAACAACAAAAACCTTTGTCCCATTGAGCTTATTTCCCTTCTCTCCCATTCCCCTTCTCTCACTACACCTTTTCTCCCTTTCTGCTTCTGTGGTAGTCTTCTAACATACACAAAAATCCTTTGGGAAAATTGTGCTGATTAACAACCCTAGAGCTGAGCTCCTCAAGTCTGCTCTTCCTTGTCCATTAAATATAGAGCTCCTCAAGAAATGGAGACACAGCTGTCCCTCTGGCATGACTGATGGAACACACCCTTTAGAATATGTGGTTCACAATTGCTTAAGAGGAGAAAATAGAAGGGAGGTGTAAAAAACAAAAAAATACCAAAACGTGCAACCAAAACCAAATCTGTACCGTCAACCAGTAAGTTCTGCACATATACAGACCATGCCTGAACCTGAGCCACCCAGCTGTCTCCCACAACTGACAAGCAACTGAATCATGAGAGAAACACAAGAGAACCCTCAGGAGAGAAAGAAGCAGGAAGGATAACAAAAATAGGAAAAGAAGTACAAGAAACAATGGGACAGGCACTATTTTCCCTGAGGCTCAGCTTCTGGACATCTCAACTCCAGTTTTAAGAACTGCTTAATAAGAGGTTTCTTTCAAAACCTACAACTAAACCCCAGGCTTTTAGGTGTCACCATCTGCTGCTGAGGGCAATGGAGTGGATTAGAAGCTCAGTAGGAAATTTTGCATATAGCTCTCTTCCCATGTTAGCTGGAGACGTTTATATTGTGGAAAAGGATTTCAGCACTTGCTAATGACTCACCCAGTGGGTGATGGTGCATTGCTCTAGACTTTAATTCCAGGAATCTGGGAACTTGCATAGATTTGAAAAACAATATATTATTTTAAGGTTAAATCAGGAGTCAAAACCCAGCAGATTTAAAGTAGAATTATTTTGTGCAATTAAATGTACTACAGGGGAAGGAACTTGAATTGCCCTAATTCTAGCATTTTTAGATATTAATGTACTTAATCTGAAAAATCTTCTGCTTTTCTCTAAGAACCCAGGTTTCCTAAAACTCATCAGTAAGTGAGCCCCAGAAGTCATCTGAAGCTAGACACAGCAACTTAGGTAAGTGATTAAACCATGCAAGCCAAACACATGGATGCTTTACCTACTAGTTACAGTGTTTATCCCACATGTGCTTGTAAACAGGCCTAAAGAATCACATTTGGCATTTCTGTTAGAATATTCAGGAAAGATACTTTCTCAGTGTTATCCCTTACATAGCAGAGATGGTCATCCTCACCCTATGGATTAGGAATTAATATATTCATAAAACCAAGAACAACGTGTTTCACCCACCTACCAAAAAACAATTCCTAGGTGGAGAACGGCTGCAGTTTTCCCAAAGGACATTCATCTCTGCCCTCAAACCCTCAGGGCCTCCTGCCAGCTTACTTGCTCCTTACACGGGAGTGCATTTACCCAGCTGGCACTAACACCCAGCATAATTCCAGCTGGGACTTCCTCGCTGAAGACACTTGTGTGCTCACCACTTCTACACAATGCCTTTCCTTGCCATCACCAGGGCACCTCATAGGTAATTCCCAGAGGGAGGGAAGTACACTGGCCGAAAGAGCAAAACAAAGAAACTGGAGCAAGATATTACTCTAGATTATATCCTTGTACAAATTCTCTAGTTTTAAGTAACCAGTTTCCATTACAAGTATTTCTACTTTAAAACACACAGAAGATTGGGAGAATGAGCTAGCTTAAAAGAACACAGCTATACATCCCCAAGTTAATAAATTGTCAAGCATTTCTCTCTCAGGCTGTTTATGGGTATTCTTTTCACCTTAACACAAACATCTGTCCTCCACTCACCATTAGCTGGTGGGGTTTTTTTGCAGGTGGAGAAACCATACTACAGTATCTAACCCTCCTCCACATACATCTCTCTGCTCCTGCAGCTAAACATGGCAAAGTCTGTTCATGTTCTGAATCAAACTGCAGAGCTGTAGATTATGAGCTTGGTTGATGCTGAGGCTGCTCGTGCCCACACATACACATTTGGTGTGCTGGCAACAAGCCAGAAGAGAAGGGCTGAAGTCCCTCAGCGAGGACACAGCAGAACTGGGATTCTGGACAGCTGGGCTCTGAGTAGTTGCTCTCCCTCTACTCTTCTGACCAGAGAGTGCAAGAAGGAGCACTTAATGCAGTAAGTGTTGAGCAATCCTACTAAGCAGAGGTTTAAACAGTCAGTAACATCATGTGCAAATGAAAACACCCGAAAGAAGTAATCAAGCACCAGAAAGAGAGAAAAATTGTAGAAAACAGCAGAGTATGGTTCATTCCTTTATACTGTCCAGGAAGCAGAACTGATTTTGGGGTATGTTAATAGCTGTAGCCTATGTTAAAAATACTAGAGAGCCTCCCTGACTCACCAAGAGCTGCAAGGTCTCTGTAGGAGTTACGGCCCCCCCAAACACCACACAGTGCGAGCTACCGAGTGTAGAGAAACAGGGTCAGAGATCCCACTTCTTCTGGGCTGCTCTGGAAGAGCATTGTTTGCTCAGTCCAACAAAGCACAGGCTGGAGGGATACACTGACAGAAGTCTTCTAAATGACAAGCTATGAGTAGGACTGATGACTAAAGGCAGCTAATTTTTTCACTAGAGAAAATTTAGGATGGATACTTGGAAACATTACATGGCAAAAAGGAAAAAAAAGACCCATACACACTGGAGCACCGTACTCCTGGGAAGTACAGACAGGATTAGGATGCTTGAATCAGACTGTTCTCTGAGCCACTCCTCAGTGCAGTAACCCTTCAGAAGCACTTTGCAAATAGCCATACAAGAAAACAAAACATGCTCTGAGTTCAGGCTGCACATTTCACTTGAGCTGTCACAATCACAAGTTAGTTTACAAGCAAGCTGGCATATTTTCACACATTCTTGACAGTACTTTTCAGGTTAACAAGTGTCATGCTTTATTTCATACAAGGGTATCGTCCAGAATTGACAACAAGGCCAGAAGACCTTCACCATGGACCTGAAGTGCTGAAGACGATAAATCCCTGAATAAGTGATTCAGCTAAAGAAGCAGAGATAACCAAAAGCTCCCCCCAAAGCTCTGCACACACCAGCCAAGCACTCGTGTGCAGGGATAACAGGGAGCTGGGCAGAGCCTCTCCTCTCACATCTTGCAGGGAGAGCAACACTCAGAGAGGTTGAAACGCCCTCCCCCTCCATTTCCCTACTAATTACACCCTCACCACGCATTGCTCCAGGGTGGCTGTTTAAATCTGCAACAGTGAATTGTGACATGGTCTGTCAACTATCTATCACTGCAAATTGTGAAACACCTGCAAAGCAAGACTGCATTCGTTTGTGCAACAGGGGTTGAAACTCACTTGCAGAAAACTAAGAAGCTTTAAGGTAACAACTATTTCACTCGATGCTAAGGAGTCTGAAAAATGACACTGCTTGTGAAAGCTGCTCAAAGTCATCAACAATTAGCACCTGGTCAGCAGTAAAGTGAACGTCCTTTGTATGGAGTTCTTAAATTGTAACTAAAATAATTTACCATCTGACTTATTTCGTTAAGGATATCCCAAGAACTTTATAAGGATCAGGGTCTGTTTCATAAGACACCATTTTTAGGGACTGCAGAAAGCATAATCTTACAGATGGAATCTAACTCAAACCATTTACAAGCACAAAATCCAGCTAGTCACTTCTTCCTCTTTACGTAAGCACCACTTCTTATTAATTTAATAATATTATTGATAAGGTCTGAGTTACAGAGCTTGCTATTACCCCAACTTACTAGTCAACAAGAGTCTGGGAATCACCCCCATATTCTTAGTTTTTAAAAGACCTGACTGTACAGACACAAGTATCTACTCCACTGCTCATGTACTCAGTTGCATACATTTTTCATGCCTCCCTCAGTGGCCCTGGTACACAAGCTGCTATTTTTAGATGCTGGACTACGTGTAGCCCTTGCCAAGTAAAAGAAGCCAATAAGAAGGCAGAGAGGGTCACCCAGCTTTGCTGCTGCTCAAAAAAGTTTTTGTTAAATATTTACACAGGAAAAGAATGGTTTAAGACTGAATAAGGGGGGGTTTTGCCTAAAATCAAATTACAGAAAGTTAGAGGCAGTTGAGAGCACCATCCTGATTAACGACCTCTCACAAATTCTTTTTTAAGAAATCTAGAGCAAATTGCCCACATTTAGTTAATTTTGCATGTTAGTGAATAAACTCCAAGAAGCTTAATTAAGGCAAGCTCATCTTCACAAATGTTTGTTGGCCCAAATACAACTGTACAGCTGTATTCACCACATGAGAAAGCATCACCGCTATCAGAAATCTTGTAACCACTAAATGTATGATTATTCAACCATGACTCTGTCAAAGGCACTGAGGGAAGAAGTGGATACTTTTCTAAGTCACTGTGAGGCTTGAAGGAAAGCAGGACTTTTCTTCAAGTGTCACATGGCCAATCACACAAACAAAATGAACTTTGTTTCCAATTAACACATTGCTTCAGCTACAACAAACTGGGGGGAAAAAAACACATTTATCATCAAAATATTTGCCATGTTGAGACAGGAAAAAAAGAAAGAAAAAGATTAAGTATCCCCACAACCAAGTACTGACACAACCAAGATGTTAGATGCTTTACAACACCAGATCAATCCAACTTGCACTGACAGTATGTTCTGAATATACAAAGTTGATTATCTGCATATACTGAATTGGTCTGATCCCACAGCTGACCCTGCTCCAAACAGGAGGTTGGACTACAAGCCTCCTGTGGTCCCTCCCAGTCTAAATTACCATAGAATTTTGAATTCATTTCACCAAGTTACTGAAGGGAAGGAGCAGAAAAACAATTTCATGTTTTCCAGAAAAAGAGGCAGCTTCCTAAAATAGGAGACATGGCAACTCTCCAAATGGGAGCTATAACAGCAGCAGACAGTTCCCTGCTCCAGACACTCTGTACTCCAGAATACACCCAATTTTCAATGGCAGAGAAGCAAGGTGGCTGCCTGCCACTACCATCAATGGGAGAAGAATAGGACTCTCATCCAACCTAAGGAAATACCACTATGGATCACTACCACCAGCACTACCAACAGATCTGTCTGCCTAGAGGAAGGCAGGAAAACAGCCACATCTTGGCTGTATTCTTGGTGAATTCAGAATGACTCCTTGGCACTCTGGTCCTGTTGAGTGTGTGTGGTTTATTTAGCTACATTGTTTTTCAGTCACAGGAGCTGTTATTCTTATCTTCTTTTACCAACTCATGAGGCACATTAAAGGTAGAACATTCAACGTGGGAGTTTTCACTGTATACTCTCTCAAGATGCACCCAGAAATCTCCCATTGAGACATGCACCCAACTTCCATAGTGTACTTCACTGTACAGTAGCCAAAAAGCAAGCCAGATGCAAGTTATATGGAGAGAAAACCAGAAAAGCTGCATCCGGACTTTCGCACATAATTGTGACTGTAGAAAAACTAATTTTTTGTCAAAAGAGATGCTATTTCAAGTAGTACAAACCTAATTTTCCCAGAGTACATTACCAGTTCACATAGTTGTTCTTCCTCCTCATGTCCCCTCCTTCTACATACCAGACAGAGCATAGACAGAAGCAATTCCATACATACATCCAAAAAAACCTCTGAGAAAACAGGGATAGAATTTGCAATCCAATTTCAGACATGCAGAAGAGCTAAAGGGCAGTAAGAAGTCCTTCCAAAAGGACTTGTGGTTTAGGGTTTTTGTAAAGTTGCTTTCTATTTGTGCACTAGAAAGAATACATTGACACAGTAACTACAGCAGCCAATTTGCATCAAAAACCACTGGTTATTAAAATACCAGAAAAAAAGAGGAAATGCACTTCTTCCTACAGTATGACTTAGTAATTTGCTAATTCTCAAGGTGACCCAACATATCTGCAGCTATGCCTCCATCCTCCTTTCCATGAGAGGGAACAGAGACCCTGGCCAGCCACAATATACTTCAGGGCAAACCACCCCAGTGCTTATTCAGACAAAGACAACCTCTCTTCATTTCAGCTGGAGACTACAGCAGCTGCCCCAATAAAGCAGCATCTCACCTGCATCAGCTGCACACAGAGGACACACAACAGCTAGCTCATGATGGCCACACATCTTCCTATAGTGACAGCAGGCACCATCACCCTCTTTCTCCATTCTCCTTGACACTGCAGCAGTGCTCCCACTTTAGAGCAGAGCAATAAACAGGGAATTTAGCTGTGCTGCCAGTGCTCCTCTTCCTCCTCGCCTTGAAGATCACAATCGTGGCAGAGAAAGAGCAATTTCTGTGAACAGCCATTGGCCACATGCAGTGGCCTGCTGCTGCCTGCACTTGTACAAAACAGTGACAGAGGACATTTGCACTGCAGTTCTCTGGATGTTTGAGGATGTGACTGTGGGAAGATCTGCTGTCTACAGTTTGCGGTTCCAGCTGATAAGCTGGCATTTGGCTCAAGCACTGCAAACTTCCATGTTTGCGACAATGCAAAACGAGCTCAAGTGGTCACCAAGACTTCTGTGATGCACCACAAGTCAGCAGGCAACTGATAATTACATTCATTGTACATGTACATACATGATACATTCAAAATCAACATCAGAAGGTCAAAGAGGGTTTGGGTGTCCTGTGCCAACTATATCTTTAACAGGCATAACACTTCTCCAGCTGAAAGGGAAACCTGGGCCTTAGTCATTTGTACGTAAAGCTGTAACTTGTCCAAGACACTGCTGCAGCATTTCAAGCCTGTGTACATACAGGGCTCAGGACATGCTCTGGCATTATGTATGCTGCCAGTAGCAGCGCTGGTTTACTGGTGTCTCACACAAGCAGACATCCAACTACTCAGCCACATGTTCATAGACAAGTTCGGTGTTGGCTGCAGCAGAGGCTATGGGGGAGCACTGTCATAAGCCAATGGACCAGCTTGTTGCAGGACTGCTCTACCTACAGGTCTGACACCTGCAAGCAGCTGCAGCAGCTGAGCACTTGATGTCCTCCTACTCCCCTTGAGGGAAGGAAGTACCTTTTGCAGCCTTTTAAACTATCATCTCATCTTAAACTCACACCTCTTACACTTTACAATTATTTTTGTGGCCCACTTTATCAATTCCCAATCAGGCACAGGACTTGCCCTTCCCACTGACTTTGGCCAGAATGGATTTGAAAATTCCCTTGGCCTGATCTGTTGCACTGGCAGAGAACCCCTCATCATTACTTACAGGCCACAGGGGAAGACTCAGATGGAAGAAATTGTTTTTCCCCAGCGTGGCTCCTCTGACCAGGAATCGAAGTACTGAGAAAAGTTAGAGCAGCGTAGCACTGAAAATACCCTGGTAACAGCCTCTGCTGTAGTTCCACAGCGCTCCTGTATTTCTGGGATGCCAGCTAAATGCTGTCGCCACCCCTTCCCTGCCACCGCCACTGTCACCCCCTCCACAGGGAGGGCCAGTCGTGCTTCAGTCCCTTCCTGAGCGCGGCCCGGGACCGAGGAGGGGTCGAGCTGCAGGAGCAGGCGGAGCTGGCACAAGTTCCGCGCCGCTCCGCCGTCTGCCCGCCGCTCTCGGCGGGGCTCTTCCCTCGCCCTACGGCCCGGCGCTCCTTCCGGGGCAGCCGCGGCTGCCGCCGTTCGCCCGCTGCTCCCGGTGCGGGGCAGGGGCTGCGCGGCCCCCGGTTCCCGCTGCGCCGGGAGCGGCCGCGGCTCCGGGGGCGGCGGGGCCGGGGCGGGCCTGACGTCAGCGATGAGGTGCGAGGCCGCGCGCAGGGGGCGGCGCGCACCGACCGGCCGCGCTGGGAACTGCGGAGCGGCCCCGGCTGCGCGGCCCCGGAGCCGCGCTGCGCGCCCGGCCGCCCCGGAGACACCAAGTTCAAACACGCCGTGGGGGGGCGCCCGCCCACAAGTCCCAACACTGGGCGCTTCTCTCAGGACCGACCCGACCGGCGCGCTCCGGCCCCGCAGATTTCGCGGGGAGCGTGAGAGCGGCACCCGGCTCGGCGGGGGCGCGCCCGACAGAGCAGCGGAACGCGCCGGCCCCTCAGCGACTGCCCCAGACCGGCCTGCCCCGGACCCGGCTGTCCCCCCCGGGCGCTCCGCCAAACTGCCCCGGTCCCCGCCGCCCGCGCCCCCCTCGCTGCCGGGCTGAGGCCGCTCCTCCGCGAGGTCCCTACCCCGGCCCGAGGAGGACACCGGAGAAAGAGCCGCGGCGGGGGCGGCCAGGACGCGCACTCACCTGCCCAGGCGCCCAGCGCCGGCCCCACGGCGGCCGCGCCGCTGCCCAGCACCCAGACGCGGAGCCCGGCCAGAAGGCGGTACGAGGCCAGCGCCGCCGCGTAGAGAGCGCCCAGCGCGCCCACCCAGTAGAGGAGGCCGGCGGCCGGGAGCGCGGCGGGAGCCACCATGCTGCGGAGGCTGCCGCGGCCGGACTGAGCCCTCCCGGCCACCGCCGCCCCGCAGCCGTCACGGCGCCCGCCCCCGCCCCGCCGCGATTGGCGGAGGGGCCGCTCAGCCACCGGGTAACCCGGCAACGCGGCCGGGCCCGCCCGCCCTGGGGCCGCCCGGCCCCGCCGCGCCGGGAAGGGGGGGGCAGGCAGCGAGCGGCCACACGCCCCCGTACTACTTGCGGCCTGCGCCCCACGTGGTCGGCACCGCTCTCTTGCCGCTATTGGCCGGCGAGGATGGCCGTCACCCCGCCGCCGCACTTCGATTGGTTCCACCGCCCAGGAGCCTCGCAGGATTGGTAGGAGACGGGGCCTCTGCTCCCGCCCTCACTGACGTCATATGAGCCCATTCATAAAATGCTCAGGCTCCGCCTCGCACTCGAATATGTCCCTCGGTTCCCCTCCCCCCAGCCCCGCACTGCGCTCGCCCACGGAACCGCGCCGCGATCGCCGCTCCACGGGGCCGCAGGGACCCCTGGGCACAGGGAACCCGCACCGGGGAAAGTCCATCCCGGGGAAAGCGGGGCTTGGCACCACAGCCCAGCTGCCCCTGCACCCCACGCACCGCGGGACTGGCGGCGCTCTCCCGTCTGACCGGCCTCGATCTGCCTTCCCCGACAAGATCCAGGGTCAACGGGGGCTTCCTAAAATATTTGCCCTGAGCTGACCACTTGTGCCATGGCTGGACTTTCCCGGCCCTGTCGCCCTTCACTTGCCCGTTTGACACGACCTCTCTCCCAGAGCCCCACACACGATGGGTTAGGAACGCCGGGATTTGGGAGGAGTGTAAGGAGATACCTCTGAAACGACACACACACCCACCCCGTCTGTGGCTGCTTCCATGGTGGCGAAGGGCACAAAGCTCCGCTGCTTCTGTCCCACCTCCAGCCACCTGCTAGGGCCATGCCACCCGTACCTCACAGGCGGGCCCGGATTTTTCCCTCCCTCCCAGGAGGGAGCCTGGGGCGGAGAGGAGGTGGGGCGGTGTAGGCTGTGGGAGGCTGAAGCCCTGAAATAGCTCATGCTTGAGATGTATTGCCTCAACAGGCTGAAACGGCGGGAGGGGCCCAGGAACATGGAAAATCGGTGGCAATTTGGTGTAAAGTGTGGGTCAGTTCAAATGTTAGAGAAGACCAGCTGAGGTGGAGGGGACTGATGTTTTTAAAGGGAGCCTCTTGCAACTTTCAGTGCCAATATTTTTTTCTAGAAAACAAGCCTTTTATACAATTTGTTTGACAATGACCTTAGTTCAAACAGTAGGAAACCTTCTCTAGATGAGGTTTTTTGGAGATCCACATCCATCTGAGCTGTTAAAAACATGTAGCATAGGCGGTAGTCTCAGTGTTGCCTTTCCTTTCTCTCCTGGACTGGCAAATACGTCATACCCAAATCCAGCCACCACTGCTGAAGATCTCCAAGCTGTACCAGCTGCCAGGCTGCAGCCATGTTTCCCTCATCCACTCCTTTGTGTTACTCGCCACACACCATGTCGATGGCAGATGCAGCCTCCAGGAGCCTAATCTGCCAAACCCTGGCACACCTCAGGCCTGGCTTCCTTTTGCAGATCCACTCCTGCAGACCGCTTCTTGTAAACTGAATGGATTTACAAGTGCTCTACAATTTCTCCTTCCTCACCCCATTCCACATTTCCCAACCTTTGCCTGCTTCAGAGTTTGGAAAGAGCTCATGTAAGGTGCCACCTTAATTGTAACAGATAAGCAATACCCTGAGTGTTTCACCTTGAGGCCACAACCTGACCATGGTGCCATTTGAGTGCAGTTACAAGCACTACTGTCACCTCGAAGCTCTCATTTACAAACAAGATGCATTTGCATGACATCAACTACCTGATGCAAAGAACTGTGCGTTCTCAGATACCCGAGGTTGCACTTTATGACTTTTCATCTATGGTAAGGGGAACAAGACCAAAGAAATTAATAAAAAATTTGCTGTGATAGGTTTATCCCTTTTATTAGTTTAATAAAAATAAATGTTTGTTACATTTCCTGTTATTAAATACATATACACAAAATAGTTTTTCACTCAAAAATACATAATTAATAGAAATCAAAGGCTTCTGTTCATAATCTACTTGTGGAAAACAATTAAATTCATATTGAGAGTCAAATTTCCTTGGATTCAATAATACACTGTCTGCACTCATGTCAGTTAAAGGCATGAAACTATCATACACTTTGCAATGAAAAATTAGTCAAGTCACTGTCTTATTGGCTGACCTATAACTTTACAGTTGATTTTTAAAAATTAATCTTTATCATAAGCATGTATCAGACCTAATAGGAGGCCAGATGTCACAGGATTTGGCTCTATTTCACAACAGGAAACATCCATCCTTCCATTCCCATGGTAAATGAGCTAATTTTTTTTCTTTTGTTTGTCAGTCACTCATGAGGATCCAGCTCTCACCAAATTTTCTTCCTGCATTTTTCCCAAGAGAGCCCACCTGTTGCTTACTGGACACCATTTTTAGAGTAGTGCGATATGCTAGGGCTAACTCCTGCACTCATCACACAAGGAAAATCCTCATAGGCCTCACCAAGTGTGTAGTTGACCTAACACCCTCCAAAGACAGGACTTCAATTACAAATAAGTGCAAAATACTGGAGTAAGTTTCCTCTTGTTCCATACCAGCCTTTCCTTAATTTGTAAACCTATTTTACTCTGCATAGAGAATCCTGGCACTTTTGCATAAACACTTGCGTGTTGGAAAGAAACTACTGTTACAGCAAATGAAAAGAACAGAGGTAATGAGAGGCAGGTTGAGTGCCACTCCTCATTGGGACCACAGTGCAATTGTAAATTATTAGAATGAACGTGCTTGCTGTGGCTACATCACACTATTTTCTTCTAGCGGCTGTCAAGGCAGTTCTCAACTGTTCCATTTTTGCAGAATAAATGACTCACTACTGATCCTCACTCTTTTGTCTTCCAGAGGACAGGTGGATATGGCACAAGCATCTGGAAAAAGAAAAGGTAGAAAAGAGACCTACTACAAGTCATAGACAACACAAGAGCTGAAGCAAAGGATGGAAGGTAACAGTATGGTCACCCGAGTCACCAAGTATTGACAACAGAAGTGGACTGGGCAGCTGGACAGTTCATGTAGAGGTTGGAGGAAAGGAGATGAGTGTTGGGCAACCTGCTGAAGGGAGCAGGCAACTTCCTACTGGACATTCATGTAAGCTGCACTGCAGCTACCAAGGGGATGCTGCCAATTACAAATGGGTCAGATATGGGGAAGTAAGTACGTGGGTGCTATGAAAGATTTGTTGTCTTTGTCAGAGTCTACCCATCTTTTATTGTAACATCTCCTGCCCACTGCACTGCAGCTGTGCTGCTCCTGAGACCTCTTGTCTGAACAACCTTCTTGTTGTGGGTCAGGACAGAACCTGCCCCACTGTTCTCTCAGGGGGACTGATAAACCCCTTGACAGAGAAGCACAGACACAGCAAGGCAGTCCTCTAGTTTTCTGTGTTAAAAAAATAATACTGGTTATTCAACAGTGTTGCTATTTTTTATCCTACTCGGCTCGGAGAGAAAGGCAGTCCTCTGAGAGGCTTACAGTCTACATTTAGAAGAAGATGAGTCACAGGCAGGGAAAGGGACTCACTGGAAGGGAAAGAATTATACAAAGGTCAAGTGAGGGGTTTTGGATCTCTTGCTTATGGGCATCACACATTCCTGAGCAACAGGCATAACCTCCTTTCCAGGGTTAATCCCAGTATTCTCATGAGCTTTGCAGGTCTGTTCCCATTTGCCGTAAACTGCTGCAAATCCCAAAGGAGCACCCAGTCGGCTGAGCTGATGGAACAGACAGACATTTTGAGTATACTCACACATCAACATGCATACCCATGTATATGAGGATACCTTGCCAAGGCCCCAGAGATCCCTATTTCCACAGCCTCTTTCATCAGTTCAGGCGTGTAGTCAGTTCCAGATGACTGCAGATGCAATCTGGGTCAGGGCAGTGATGCAAGCCTCAGTCAACCCACAGCTTGGCTACATTGCTCCATCATATGGATCGTGGCCAAGCTGTACAGCAGATCACAAGAGAGATGAAAGAGAAGTCTTTAGCAAAGCTAAAGGAATAGAGACCTGCATGACTAAAAAATGCAACAATAAGGAATAAAAAATAAGGATATAGAACTACACAGAGGATGACATCAAAAGGAGACAAAGAAAACAAAAATATAGCACAGGAGCAATAAAACACAATGAATAGGTGATAAAAGAGCACCCAATAAGAAGAAACATTCAATTTTTATTATGAAGCTTTTCTATGACATTGCTGCCACAAGTACCTCACAAGCAATCAGGCATCTCAGTGAAACCACGTTCCCCTGTCTCACACACACATCCTCCCTCCTGCCCTGCTCTCTCGGTACCTGAGGAAAACTCCTCTCACTACAAGCCCACAGGTGAGAAACAAGACAGTCACTCACTGTCCCCACAGTGAGACCTGTGGCTTGGGGGTCTCAGCACTCGGGAGGCCCCAGCACTGGGATCCACTCCTCATCCCAGCCTGCCCAATGCAGCCAGAAGTGCCGTCTGCTCTGCAGCAACCCTGAGAGAGGGAAGGGGGACTGCTGGTTATCTGTGATGTGTCACGTTTTTTCCTGCCACTGAGCAGTGTAGTCATTTGTTTCATTAAATGGCATTCTTGTACCCAGCACTAATTTTATCCCTTTACAAATATGTTTTTCACTCTAGCAACTCAAGAGCAGCTCTCCCCCCGTACAGTCATTCTGCTCTCATGCCTCTCTCACCATTACTCACCCTTATTGCAGTGAGGCCAGATTCAATAAAGGGCCTGGCTGCTGTGGTGCTGAGCACTGCAGTGTGTCTTTGCCTAAATCCACAGCCCCAAATTATGACACCCTGTCCCAGTGCACACTGAAGGCAAAAATTAGAATACCTAAGAATGTAATCTTCATTGTCCATCTGTTAAGATCCCTACAAGAACCATTCAGACATGCCAACAAATCTCTCAAGACACCTCATCAACTGTTGAGTTGATTGTAATGCTGGGGTGAGGCAAGATACCTTGTGTGGAATTCCAGATCCTCAGCCTTTCCTTAGGCACCTACTCCATCTCCATGCAGAGGTCATAGTACCCCTTTGAGTCCATACACTGTCTAACACTCACCCAAGAATTCAGGTTTCCCTCCTCTGCCTGAAAGAGCAGTAAAGTGCTTTAACAGCATGGCACAGGTGTGCTGGGAGAGGTGATTTTGGTTGCAGCTGTTGCACAGCACACAGAAACATTGTATCATAGAACCATAGAATGGCCTGGGTTGGAAGGGACCTTAAAGATCATCTACTTTCAACTCTCTTGCCATGGGCAAGGATGCCTTTCACAAGGCCAGGTTTCTCAGAGCCCCATCCAAGATGGCCTTAAACCCTCACAGGGATGGGGTATCCACAGCTTGCCTGGGCAACCTGTTTCAGTGCCTCACCACCCTCAGTAAAGAATTTCTTCTCGGTAACTGTTTTTCTTTCAGCTGTAATGATGGGAGGGAAAGCCACTGGGACTGGAGGGGCTAGGGCAGACATTCTCAGCCCCATCCTGTGCACACATCTTAAGCATGTGTTAAAGTGGTGTATTTGGGCAATTCTGGAAGCAGGTATTTATGTAACCCTCCTCCCTCCTGGCAAGCTACACATGAAGCAGGTGCTGGGGGATCCATGGTTCAGACTTGGGCCTTGCCAGCTGGCTCTCGCTGTCAGCTCCTACAGTACAGGACTCCTGTGGGCCTAGCATAAGGCACCTCGAGCTGATCGGCCCTGCTCTGCAGAGCTTCAGGAGCAAAGGAGCCAGAGAACAGCAGGCTGAGAGAAAGGGATGGAACTGGTAACATTAAGTGCCATAATAAATAACCAACTAAGCACTAATTTTGACTGATGTGTCACTCATCTGCAATTGCACACTTTTGAGCATAGTTTCTCTGAGAAGGGCAGAAACCTGCAAACACAAGGCAGCTGTGGAACACAAGTCTTAGCTTTGAAACCGAGTCATTCGGGCATTTTAAGTTACCACACTGTGTAACAGCTATACACTCCTTGTTTCCCAAATAAACCCCGGGCATCAGCAACCTGTCCTGCTTCAGGGAATAAAGTCCCAAATTTCTCAACAACAAAACACTCCAGGCAAATGTAGCAATGGAAGACAAACAGAGCCTAAAGCCAAACAGCAGCTGGCATATCAACTAGTTGAGTCTGTAGATTGCAAATTTAACGTGCCATGCAGGTGTTTGCAGCTCTTTATGAGAAGCTCTGCTCAGTTTCCCTTACAAACAGGAAAAAATACAAATGACACTACAGACTTCTAATACTTGATACAGGGAATTTTCACTTTTACCTACTATGGATTGACAAGTGTAAAATCCTGTAAAATCTCAAAATTCCTCTTTTTGTTGCCACTCCCTATTTAGAGTTTTCAGAAGTGATTGCAATGGGGAGCTCCAGATCCTCTCATTGTGCAAACCAAGGAAAGGCTTAGTAGGACACGCATGCAAAGTGAGGGCTGGGTTTTATAATCACCAGCAACATTGGAAATCAAGTACTACTCAAAAAAAAAAATTCTAATAGTTGTGCATGCAGCAAATCCAAGTGAAGCATGTTTTTACTTGAGAAATAATATGGCAACAGATTAACCTTTTTCAATCCTACAACCCACTGAAATATATTGATTTTGAGCTGAAAATATCATCTGTAGAAATGAAATGCTGTGTACTCATTGTTTAATTCTTGATGTCTCTTTTGCCTAGTTTTGTACCTGTAGAAAAGGGATACAGATATTTGTCCACATAAAATGAACAAAGTTCAGGAATGAATGTCCTTCACACCACTGCTAACACTCAGTGTCATCTTGCATGATACATTCACTTTCAGACCCAGATGATGGACTACATTTGCTAATAAATCTCTCCCTTCTCATCCTTTTTAAAAAATCTGTAGTCCTCAAGTGTCTCCTTAAAGATCCACATGCCAGACACTTCAGGTGCCCCTGCCAAAAGCCAGTACTTGTAGAAGACTTTGTCTTGGCCACTCCCAGTATTTCACAAACATGAATGCCATTTTGAATGCTTATTAAGCACAATGTATCATTCCTAGAGGAAATGTGAGGGCAGAAGGCAGCTAGGACCCTACCAGGGACAGAAGGTGAGGGCAAAAAAAAGGATCTCAGATTGCTATCTATCTTTAAAACCCAATTATGCATCTGTATATTTTTCATCACATTATCCATACTTCTTTAAAATGTTTGGCTTGCAGACTTCCTAAAGAGTTCTGCCATTATAGTTTCAATGATGAAAGCTGCCATTTCAAAACCACCATTGTTTAAAAACAAAATAGGACCAAAGACACCATAATAATGTTTCCACCCAGAAAGCCATCTATTCAAGGTGTGTAAAACGCTATCCCCCTCTGGAGACTTCAACGGAAATCTGAAGATTTACAGCAGCAATGGCCTGGCTCCAAAGTATTCCAACAAAAAAATAATGAAAACCAACCCAAAACCCATTGCTGCAGGCTGCAGTGAACCCTCCCTTCTTGACTCTACTGCTACCAAACCAAGCCCTGGCACACTTGATTTTGTTCAGTGTGTAGGTTCCCAGTCCATCCCAGTACATATTGATCCTCTGTTACTTCTACTCATCAGCCAGCACCTGCAGCAAAGCAGGTGTATGTTTATATATACATGTGTATGAGCATATACGTGTACACATTTCCTCCAGACTTGGTTACATAAAACCAGCCAAAGAATGGATTTGGCCTACTCTTAGTGACAGCAGTTAACACCTTAATTTTGTTTAATACTAAAATATGAGCTGTTTTGCTTTTGTTATTGAGTCA
>NW_024581131.1:11200196-11209099 GCF_017639235.1 Corvus kubaryi | reverse complement strand
AGGTGACCATGTACCAAACAGCAGTTCCCATTTCTCCTGATCATTAGAAGCACTAAAAAGAAAATCTATCTTCTATCTCAACATTTTAGTTATTAGCCATCTCCTTATTTTTGAACAATTAAGCCTTCCTACCAATGAAGTCTTAATGAAAGCAATGGATCCTGTATTTTTTCCTCCACTGTTAAGTGATACCTGACAGCAACTGAAGCAGCAGAGTCCCCACCAGCTGCAAGTATGTGGCCTTTCACCTACAGCTACTGAAGATGCCAAAGGGGCAGCCCAGTTTCTAACACATATGATCCACATATTGAACTATTCTCACCCTTGGAAATTTCCCTTTCAGACTCTGGCCTGATGGATAATGCCGCAGACTGGGATACTACTATTATTATTATTAGTAAAACATTAGCGTGCACAAAATTGCTGCTCAAAACCAACTATGATCTGACACTTAAAAAGTAGTATACTTTGAAAAGAAAACTATTTTAGTGGTATTCATAATTTGTTTGGGGTTTTGATCCAGCAAATTCAAGGCACCACCTCCTTCTCATTCTGGTTTTGCTGTAGTTTGACAGTTACCTCCTCAGAGCCTTGGAGATCTGCTCACCTGTGAGCCATTCATTAACATAATTGCTGTAAAATATTCTCCTAACCCAGTCTTACTCCCACTAACATTTTGAGTCTGTTCTTGGCCTAGTTCACCCAAGCAGCTGAAAAGACATGTGATATGTTCCAAACATAAGGAGAACAGAAGATAAACAGAAACAGAGTGAAGTGCCACCAGGATATACTAGGATCTCACAAACCCCCGTCACCTTTTTGGATAAAATTCACCTTGTATCAGGTCAATCAATAACTTATGCTAGTTAACTCTTGTAACTGGAAAATATAGAACCCAGAAGGAAAGAGCAATCACATTAAAAGTAAATAAATTAGAGCAACATCTATTCAACAATTTGCTGGGTTTTATAGGTGGCAGAGTATATGCTAGTGAAAGGGCTGAAGAAGGGTAATTGCTAGTTAAAGCAGAGGATTAGAATCTGGATATTCCTCTTCCAATCACAAATTTGCTACAACAAGTGTTGATTTGAAATTTCTCATGGAAAGGCTTTTTCCTTGAATAATTTTGAGGTTCTCCTCAAATTTTAGATGAAGTACCAATCAATTTATGCTTGGCATATCTACTCATGAAGTGAAGATAAGGCAATACTCACCTAAACAGGATGTTCTTGAAGATATCTATAGCATTGAGATAATCAATAAAAGTCATCAGTAAGAAGACAGCAATATTATAAATAATCAGAGATCAGAGCATGCAAGGAAGCAACAGGAGGAAAGGAATGCTTTACCTCCAACATCAGAATGAGAAACTGCAGTACATTAGTAAAGAAAATCTCACCTGTGTCAGAAGATCAAGGACTTATTAAAACTTCAATTTATGGAACATTTTGAGAAGCTGAATGCATATACCAGAACACCAACAAAATAGACAACTTGTGCAAGTATCATCTCACGCAGATTGTATTAATAAACACTTTGAACAGTTTGGGGTTGAAATGTCAGTATACGTGGGTTGCTTTGTCATCATTAGCTTTTCTGTTTACATTAGAGATACGTATCATTGCTATAACATGTAAAAGGATAGAAACTGGATTTTCCTCCAATGGCTGCAAAATCAGGCCCTGGAGACATAGCTCTGTGTAACAGGGATGAAAAGAAGAAAAGCATTAGCATAATGAAGCTCGTGGAAAAGAGTACTAAGGTCTCAATATTGAGGATGATATCAAAAGAAAATCATACAACTTCTTAATGAAAGTTAAACCTATGGAAGAAATACAGTGAATAGGCATCATACTTCAGATACAAGGAGCATAACCTTTGAGGAATCCTGCTACAAATTTGATGAGCCTTTACACTAAGATTTGATTTTCATTAGCCTTTAAAATGGAACTTGTCACAAATAAGACCCGTGACCTTTAACATAATGTGCACACATATCTGGCAACCACCTTAAAGAAAGAGTTATAAACAAGACTGAAAAGATAAGACAACACTTCAAGGTAAATTATACAGGAACTTGAACAGGTAGAAAATAAGGGAAGGCTGTGATGAAGAGATGCCAGAAATCTGTGTCAGTCTTCATGCTAGCCAGTATTATAGTCAGTGGGAGAGAATGGGCTATGGAGTGGGGTGATATTGAAGTAATTGAGAAAGAATTTATTTACTGAGATAATAAAACATGAAGCCAAAGGATCCAATCAAAGAAAAACCATCAAGTTCTCTCAAGGCAGAAGACAGTGGGGTGGGAAAAAGAAAATACATTCATTTAGCTTCATTTCATAGATGGTGAGGCGAAAGACAAGGTGAGATGCCTAAGGTTATGAGGACATGGCCTTGTGAGATCTTATTCTGATATATGATGCTCCTGTAACACTGTTCTTTCCTAATTTGTTGCTTCTGATTTGTTCTTCCTTATAATGCAGTTCAATGCGGCTATCAAAAATTACAACATAAAATTGCTACTCAGCCAGAAAATGTAATACATATTCAAATAAGGACAGGATGGTGATTTCATCAGTCACTTCTCTACTTACCTTTCACAGTAACAAAAACTCTCAAATTCACACTGTTCAGTAGTCTGGAATCCCTATCTATCTAGACCCCCAAATTCCAGAAATCCACATTCAATAAAGCAGAAACATCTGGCAGTCTCAAATAACATGAAGGAAAATGAAAACACAAATGGATCAAAAGATCTAGATCACATATGATTTTTTGTCTGAACATCTATTTTTATTCTCAGTTAACATTTATGCACTGTGTGCTAATAGCAAGTTCAACCCTATAAATGGCACCAAAATCCAAGCTGTTTCTGCTCAGATCCAAGCTGTGTTTTCTATGCACAGTTCACAAACTAAGCCACTGGTTCCCTGACTGTGACTGGCAAACCATCAGTGTGTACAGAACTTGTGGAAGTCCCAGGAGGAGCAGCTGGGCAAGCACCAAGACTTTTACTTTTCCAGATGCTGACTCTTCTCAATAGAAACATGCTAGACTTCACATTCTTTTACTTTGCCAAATAAATGACTATGTCTATTAGTACATGGTGTTATTTGGTCATGAATCGGGAGGAGGTAAGTCATGTGACTGGGCATAGGAGCAGAAACACCTACAAGTTTTTACTGTTAAGACATGCTGCAGTTCCCCTAGGAAAAGCTGTGACAGCTGCTGGACTAACAGCTATCACTGAGAAGACAAGACATGCCATGAAATTCACCAGAAAAGGGACATACTTCATTACTTGGAAGGGTATAGGCCCTTTAGAAAGTCCTCAGAAACACCACTGCACTGCACACACCTGATCAAAACACTAGCACCAGGCAATATATGGCCAAATGCTTGTGGGGGAACTACAGTGGTTCTCTCCATTTTGTCCCCTCCGAAGCACAGGATGGGCAGCACCTCTGGTCCTTGCTGTGACTGTAGGTACATCCTTTTAATGACAGGAGATGTGTATTAATACTTACCCAGCTCATGACGTGAATTGGATGGAGAAGTATCATACATAAGTTACTGAGTATTAGTAGAATATCTGGAGATCCATGGATAAGCGACAGAGAAGTGCAGGCTATTATCATATTGCTATAAATGCTTGCTGCAGAGCCAGGGGATGAAACCCATATACTTCTGCAAATGCCTCACAGATCACTGTTTTGTGCTGCTTTTGCAGTAATTGCAATTATTATAGGACTATATGAACAGAGATACAAAGTCTGAATTACATTCCATGTAATGATTTTCTGAGTAGTTCAAGGTTTGCATATAAAAGCTATTCTGAGTTGTTGTTCAAGACTGACAATGAGTATTTAGCTAAATTTAGAAATGTGTTAATTTTTGTTCACGTTAATATTGTATCAGTTGATTGCTCCTTATATTAGCAACGTGTCACAAGTTAAACTTTCAAACGTGAGCCTCATTATCATATGCTGGCAATCTCAGATGAAGCTCCCATCCTACTGGATGCTGTGTAAACCCAGAATCAAAAAGGAATCATGTGGAACATTCTAGCCAGGAGCCAACACTTGAAAACACAGGTTGGAGCATTAAAATAAAGCTGGATACTTATTCAGGGAGAAGAAAAAGTAAAAATAACGACAGATGATGTCTTTGTTACCTACCCATCTGTGATGCAACTGGTACTGAACAAAAGAATGGACAAGACTCAGCCCTATGAGGTTACAATTCAAATGGAAGGGCACAGAACAGAGTCCCATAAAAAACAGGAAAATCACTTATGTCCCAGAATGGTTTTGTGTTTTGGAATAGTTATATTTTGCAGAAATATTATTGTTATATTATAAATTATATTATGGAGATAACCTATTATTTATATTATAAACTATATTATTTATAGTATAAACTATATTGTGCAGATAATTTTGGTAGCGTTACAGTAAGTGACAGACACAAGTTGATAGGCAGGAGATCTTGGGTAGTACAAAGAGAAGTGGAAAGTAAGCAAGCAGTAAGAGCAAGATGCATGGCCTCATACTCCCAGTGGGGATCAACAGGAAGCTGGTGGCCTAGGCTGAAAGGCAGGAGCAGCTTCTACACAGCAAGAATCTGCAAGAATGCATTGCAAAAGAGCAAATATAAGGGCTGAGACAATCTTTCAATCCTATTTGTGATACTGGTGTTTCAAGGGGAAAAATGTCATAGAATATCAAAAATACTCCAATGAGTATGAGGATGAGTGGAGCCACTCATCTTGGCTTGATACTAGGTTTTCAATTGAGAAAGGAGAGGTGAACTAACTGGGCAGTGAGACTGCACATGGGTGTCAATGAATTTTAGAGTGTCTTTCAGAGAGGTCTGCAGTGAAGTTGAGAGAGGGCAGATCTTCCGCCAGACAGTTTGTGGACTGGTATCCTCTTGCTCATTTTTCTATAAATTAAAAGGGAATACAAGCAATAAATTGTTTAGCTCTACCTCACCAGCACTGACTTTTTGTCCAGTCCTTCTACAGAATGCACAGTTTAGTAGAAGAAAGAGTTTTGCTTCTTGTGCCTGGAGCTTATAAGGTGGTGTGGGGTTGCCTCTCTGAAGGCTTTTCAGAAGAAAGTGGTACTTTCATTGCCCATTTACTGTTAAGACGACTGTATCTAGATCTCCAGAAGTACTTTGCAATTCTTGGTAAGACCATTCAGAGAAGTCCTGTGAGAAGAAATACAGGATTTTCATCTATATGGCTGTCCACCTGACATTGAATATGCTCTATGGTGACATAAACGACCACCATCTTAAATAAAAACTTCACTTTAGAACTAGCTTATGCAGCCTCCTTGAGATAAGTTGCAGCACAGGACATACTTTAACATGAGAAAATCAGGAGTAGCAGAAGACTGTACAAATCAGGAGGAGTCTTAATGAGGAATGTTCTTCTGCACAAGCATCTAAACCAACATACGCATTTTCAGGGTAAGATCATGAGTTGATGCAGTCCTGTTCACTGTTGGACTAGGAGGAGATGGTAGTAGAGAGAAAGGACATGGCAGAAAAAGAGGTAGTGGTTAGCTCTTTCAACACAGAGAATCCTTCTAAACCTGACATGAAAAGACACAGCATCTGGAAAGCTGCAGGAAGGTAGATGAGCAGTGTGCAAGCTGGAGAATTCCCTCTATTGCACAAGCTATGCAAATGTAATTGTAGGCTAGAAAGTGCAGTGACTCATAGGTGAAGTGGATGTGAGAATATCTGGGTTAAAGAGAGTTTGTACAAAGGAGACCATGCGTAGGACCTCAGAAGTTCCCAGAGAAGAGGAAGTCAAAGGAGTTAATGAAAACCCATTACCAAGAGTCATCCTGCCACATACTGCTGTCTTGAAGTGGCAAGGGAGGAGCTCCTGAAGGTGTTTAAACCTGGTAGCATTTCAAAACATTCAGATAGCCAGATGAGTCAAAGATTTAGGGGTCAGGGTAAGGAGCAGAGAAAAGAAATACCAAAAATCAGAGGCATTAATGCAGATTAGGAGGGCACAGGTTGGACCCAAAACAGCACCCCGAGGTGATGCACTCCAGCTGCTGCAATGTTATGTGGAGGAAACAAGAGAGTAGCACTGCCCCATGGTGTTTCAGCTTCTGTAGTCTCACTACTCAGATGACCCCAATGACGTATGCATCAAGATTCACAGGAATAAAACACAGGATTTCCATGTTCCCTCAGCTAGACAGGCAAATGACAGATGAAAGGTCAACAGATGGCAGTAGAGGTGATTCAAGGCCAAGCTAACTTGAGATCTCCGTGTTTCTGTAAGGGAGGTGGACCAATGATGCAGCAGACATCAGAAGAATTAAGTGTTGGATGTGTTCAAGACCAGGTTGGCTAGGGCCTTGAACAATGTGGTCACATGGATGGTGTCCCTGGGGGTTGGAACTAGATGATCTTTAAGGTCCCTTCCAACCCAAACCATTCTATGACTCTATGATTAAGAAATGAGTGCTTTGTAACTACCAGTCCATTCTTGACAGACCTGTCCTTCACGACAAGGGGTGAAAATAGTGTATGAGCAAGTGCAAAGGGAAAATGCCGCCTCCTAACCACCTCACTTTTGACTTCCTGCACGACCTGCCAGGGCTTTGACTTCCACCGCCACCTCACCCTTCTGAGGCACTTGGTCATCACCCTGCAGTTGCATGTTTTGTCCCCTCTGAGGTCAGGCTGCTTCATTGCTCCACTGAGTGCCCTGAGATTCCTCAGAAGAAAAGGCATTGCCTCACATTGTGCCCTGTGTCTGTTGTCACAAGGTATTACTCTTTTAGTTACACAGAACTTGAGCAGGATCCTCTGAAGGGAAAAACACTTTCCACTGGTTAGAGCAGTTGGTCCCTACAGCTACTTTGGAAACCTTTCCCTCAGACAGTGAAGACCATCCAACTTCTTCCAATTAAAAAACCTGCTTGAAATTAGTAATACCAAACCCACTCTTCTCAGGCAAGATATCTCTTGATAACCATGTCGAGTGCGGCAGCAGTAAAGAAAACCAGGATGGTTTTCCTAGTGCAAAAACAGATGGCTGCAGCCTAGGTGGAGACTAAGAATCAGTAGCTGCTAAACGCCCATTACTCTTGAGCTAACAGTATCTGCAATTTGCAAGCCACCGAGAATCTTGGCATCTTGGCTAGCACATTGCAGAGCAGCAAAGTTAGGAACATGTAATTCTCTTTAGTTTCTGTATAGATCAGCTATCAGACATTACTATGTATAAAGATTTCCCTCTACAGGTGGTTAGAGCTTGTAACAGCCTCTCACTTTCCTGCATCACTTTAATTAGTATTTTGCCTCATCATTTACTTTGCTACTATTTTACCTATTTCCCCCCCTCCACTATGGACTTTCAGTCTATTCCCAGTGGTAGCAAATTCTCTATGCAAAAAATCTCAACTCCCTTTCATCCTCTTTAAGCTTCAACGCTGCTGACTTTGACTCTTTCTGCAATTAAAATTTCATTTGCAAGCTCGTTTCCCGAGTGACTTGACGCCTTACTTCTCCCCCCACCCCAAAATGTGACAAAATGAAAGTTGCAGCCTCTACAAAAAGTGTGTGTGGGTCTAAAATGCATAGCTCCCTGCCTGCAGTTTGAGCTCGCAAACTAGCATGCTTTCCTGCAGGAACATCAAATGCACAGGACACACGACACGACAGCCTAGAGAACTCTTCACAAGGAGGAGGAATGCAACGCTGTCCAGTCTTTTCCAAGGCAGGCAGCCGAACAAATCAGAAAAGTCTACTTCTTGCAAAGCATCTAGCAACTGAAATCAGAAAACTTTGCAAAAAGCAAAAGGAAAACACCTGCACACGCACACACACGCACGCACACACGCGCACACACAGAGAAACCTACCTTGCAAAATCTTCTTCACTTATTTTTGTATGCAAAGAAAAAGAATCAACAAAGCAAAACAATCCCCAAACAAAACAAAAATAAATAACTCCCTCCCCTCCAAAACCGCTTTCTCCTCTTCCCCACGCCTTAGCTGGATTTCTAGGGAATTTGGGGACGGGTGGGAAGAGCCGAGGGTGGAGGGGCTATATAAATAAACTAGAGCGTTTCGAGCTGTGTATCGCGAAAGGCTGTGGGTTTCGCGTAATGTGTGCCTGCACTCTTCCAGGAGAAAGGGGGAAAAAAAAAAAAAAAAGGAAAAAAAAAAAAAAAGAAGAAGCCAGTTCGTGTTCAGAGCCTGACTTGGAGACAGGGAGAAGCAGCAGCCCCCTCCTCCCCTCCCCCTCCGCCCCCCCTCTCCGCCGCCCACGCACCACCCCCGCACCGCCGAGCCCGGCACCTCCTGAGCGAGTGCGCGGGGCGGAATCGCTCAGCCCCCGCCGCCCCGCGCCCCCGCCGCTATTTATAGCCCGCGGTCCCGGCCGGCCGGGCGGGCACACGCGTGTCCCTGCCTGCCTCCCTCCCTCCGTGTGCGTGCACACCCACAATAACGCTGCCTTTCACAGGTAGTGAGGGTTGGCTTCTTTTTCCACCGCACTGGCTCTCATGGCAGATTTTAATTTTTTTTTTGGGGGGGTGGGGGGCGTGGGGGGTGATTGCAAACAGCCCACGAGGTGCGTGGGGGGGGCGGGGGTGGCCAGGGAGGCGGCGGGGGTGCGTGTGCGGGAGCCGGGGTGTTGGAGCGGGCTCCCAGCCCTTGGCTCCCGGTAGCACAGTCAGTTCCTCCAGTGTGTGCTATTGACCTGCATTGACGTCATTGCGTCATTAGGTCTCCCTTAGAAACACTGACTTTCAAAAATAGTATCAAATTAATTCAACTGGCAGAGAGAAGCCACTAGCTGGAATGAGCCATAAAACTCCAGAATCTTCAGCCCGGCTTTGCTGTGCCAGCCCACCCCCCTCC
>NW_024581131.1:11179519-11199796 GCF_017639235.1 Corvus kubaryi | reverse complement strand
AAAAAAAAAAAAAAAGGAGGGGGGAAGAGGGAGACCAAATTAGATTGCAAACCCTAGACCAGCCTCTCTCCCTCTCTTTCCTTTCTCTCTCCCTCTCCCCTCCTTTCCCTTTTCTGATCTAAAAATATCCCCTTTGCTTGAGCTGACTGCGGTATCTTTTGTGTTGCATCTTTCTGTTTTTAGCCTTTGCATGAGCCATTGAAGGGTGGCCCGCAAGAGATCAGAAGCACAAGATATTGATCTATCGATACCCTCTGGGGCCAAGAATTAATTTTAAATGAAAGAGCTGCACCTTGATTTTGGCAGTGGGTGGGTGGGCAGATGACAGGGGTTATTTTAGGATACCATTCACATTCTATGAAGCCGCAGCTTCCACTTTCTCCCTCTAGATTCATTTTAAAAATATCTCTCCTTCCTCACCCCACCTCTCTCACGTGGACCTGTGGGCAAGCACATGTCACCCCCATTCATACAAACACAATGCAACGGAGCAGCGGTAATTTGCAGAGATGGTACATTCACAAACAGCAACCCAGTCGCTTTAATGCAGGTTGATTTCACAGAAAGGACACCACAGCCCAGAGGAATTTGATTAGACTGGTGACTTAAATTTGCAAGCTGCTTATTGGGTTCCTTATTGTCTTCACCCTAAGTTAGCAAAACTGATTTAATCTCTCTCTCTCTTCTGTTTTTTTTTAAAAATAAGTAGGAGAAAAATTCCTTTTACACTGTAGATGGTAGACCTAAATCTTAGAACCAGTGGTAAAGGACAGTAAAAATCATTGATGGCGACCAGCTTTTGGGTGCTTTGCATCAAGGCACACACCCATGGCCAGATACAACTATATCTATCCATGACCTACACTATGCAGAGCTGTACGTATGTACCAAACAGCAATCTAATCCTGCAACCTTCACAGTTCAGGAGAGTATTTGAGGATTTTTTTTTTTTTTTTTGCATTGGTGAAAATCATCAGAAACAGAGGCACAGTGCTAGACAGTAATAATTTGCAAGATCAGGCCATAAATAGGGCTCTAGCCCTGCAAACATTTATTCACGTGCCAAGTGTTAAGACTGTGACTAATCTAATTTGAAATCACGGGGATTACTCATAGTAGTAACATTAAACTCATGCATGTTTGCAGGATCAGGGCCTAAATGATTAATCACCACTGCAGCTAGGCACTTTTGGGTACACCATTTATTACTTACAATATTTCAGCACTGTATACGCTCAGATCCATCCTGGACAGTGTGCATTGCTCTACTGTAGTGGAGAATGAGCATCATATTCTGCTCAATGAGGAAGTATGCAACACACCCCAATATTCTTATGCTTGATCTGATTTTTGCAATACTGGTGAGCCTCCCAGAGGCCCTGGCTAAAACCACTTGGGGCAAATTTGGAATCATTTGAGCAAGAAGTTGCAGATGTGCAGCGTGCTTGAGATGGGCATCTCACATGTCGCTTTTTTCCATGTAATGGCCACATATGTACTATGGCTGGAACTGTATCTGCAGACTGCTGCTGACTCCAAGTTTAGCACTGGTGTGCACAGAGACTCCACTTTTAGTTCCAAGGGAGAAATAGAGAAAGACTGAAAGCATGGCCATTGTATGAATCATTCATTCATGCATTAATTCATCTTTGTATTACTACTGATATTATTATTATTACTACTGCTACTACTATTATTATTGTCATCATCATCATCCTCATCATCATTTTGCAAAAGAAGTTTTGGCCCTGTTCAGACTGGTCTGTTCTTTGATATTCATTTCTGCTGGTGCTCAGCACCAGTGATGACACTACTACAAAAGTGACTGACCTTTGACCCTAGGTCCCCACACGAGCTAGTGGCAAACTATCAAGTCAAAGAAAGTAAGTTAAGCATGAGAAGGAAGATGTGCTGAGGCAAGAAGGTTTCCAGGCAGCTTGCTGATAAAATAACTAAGCGATCCATGTGGCTCACGGGGTGCCATGGGGTGTTGGCTAAACCTGAGAAGCACCCGTGCACTGTGCCGGTGACTTCTCTTGACAGCTTTTGGGAACAGAGGGATATACACGCTTCTCATGTTTTGTCCTTTTGTCCAAACCCCACTATCTCTGGTTTAAACCAACATTTGTGCGTTCTCTAAAATAAACAGTCCAATGTTGTTTTAGAAACATAAGTAGTCAGGAGAAATCAGTAATGACTTACTGAGGGAAGATAGAAGACAGTCAAAAACAACAGGATTAGGTTACCTGGAGCAAGGAAAGTGAATGCACTCAAAGAAAAACAAGCAATTTGGTCACCTACTCCAATAAGTCACTGACAAAAAATACCTTTAGCACAGACTATTCTGGAGTTGCTAAATTTTTTACATTCTGGGGATAGTGGACAGAGGGAAGGCTTTGGGGCATGTGCATTGACTAAAGAGAGGCAAGGTGGGTTGCGTGGATGCAGAAGCAAGAAGGGTCTGGAGGAAAGCACAGGAAGGAGAGGATAGGATGCTGGAGGGGCAAAAGCAATTAGAGTGAGGGGGTTAGAAGACAGCAGGAAAAAAAGCAAGGGAGTAGAGCTGGGGCCCTAGCTCAGAAGTGTGATGAAGAGCCTGGTGCAGAATGAAGGCCAGGTAGGCAGTGAAGAGGACAAGTTAGGAACACCTTCCATTCCCCTCTGTGTAAGTGGACTAGAGGGGAATTCTGCCGGGAACCAAGCCTGTCTCTGGCCAGAGCCACCTGGAGCTGTGCAGTGTTTTCCTTCATGTGGTGCTTTTGTTTGACCAAGAATGAGTTTCTGAATTTCCAGAGCTGTCAACCCCCTTCCCAATGTGCCAGGAGCAGCCTGGGGCTGGCCCTTGGCTCTCATCCCTTGTGTTGCTGCTCTGCACGTGGTACACTCACACCTCACAGTACTGCCATGCTCTTACTTGCCCACAGATATGTCAAATATGCTCCAGTGTGACGTGGGAAGGAGAAGGGTAAAGCTGGGATGGACACGTGGGAGCAAACATGGGAGGAGAGCTGCAAACAGAGCTGCATGGAAAGGAAGGGGAAGGTGTCAGAAGGTATGGAGGTACAAAGTGTGGGTGCAACGGAGGGGATTTCAGAGGGCCTGAAGCGCTGTAGGAAGTAAAAAGAGCCCAAAGGAATATGGTAGATGAAAGCAGTGAAAAGAAATGGGGGAAGCTGAGCACTTCACCTTTACAAACTTCAGAACCAACACCCATACCTCCCAGGGCTTTGGGGTGCTTTGTTTCAGATCTCCTGCTTGTTGTATGTGTTCCCTTCACATTTGTCCTCTCCATCTTTCAAAGTGTCACCTGTGGCTCCAGGATACTGCACAGTCCTTCCCTAGCTCCTCTTTGGAGCTTCATGCTGGTACATGCAAACACAGGAGCATAAAGAGGGAAGTAGTGTGCAAGACGGTGAACCAAATCCAGTGTGGGGATCTGGGCTCTCGACATGGAAAAGGTTAAGTTTTTCTAGGCGTGTGTACGTTTGTGTGAACTGAAGAAGACTTGGTACAATTTGGTATCCCAAAACTTTGCTTAGAGGGAATTAAATTTCCTTCATTTCTTTTCAGGAAGTAGAGAAGCAGAGAGTGGGTGAAAGCAAGCAAGGAAACCGAAGAGACACAGAATCATGTTGCACACATTGCTGTTTGCAATTCGACCTCAGCTCTGCCCTCTGGGTGCTGTGCCACAGCAGGGCCCTCACCTGCCATTGCATGCACACTGGAAATGAGTATGGAGGACCCTTGGACAGAGTCTAATGTCTCCTTGCTGTGGCAAAACACAAGGCAAGGTCACAAAAGCAAACAGGTCCGAGCTAGGCTTGGCCTCTGTCTGAGCGCTGAGCCTACATATATCACATAAAAAGATGTATTGACTTTTCCCTTTCTATACAGATTCCTTCTGTGTAATGGCCTAGCTCACCTCTCCCAGTGACCAGGAGATCACCCCACTAGGCTGCGGACAGTTCCTGCAGGCACATTGGGCAAACCTCTGCCAGTGAACCAAATAACCCACACTCCATCTCTCAACGTAGACGTTGCAGCGTATCGCGATACCAGCTTTCCCAAGCTACTCTGACAGACAATCAATACAGCTACAGTCAACACAGTTAATACACTCAGAATAGATGCAGATAAATGCTGGATTTCCAATTTGTTGTCTGTGATTCTAATAATAGCACACCTAAAGAGTGTCTCAGGTCTATTAGGCTTCTAAGTTTTTGCCATGCCATTTCCAGGAGCTAATGCTAGCAGCTCCCAGTTAAGATTGTGTTGTGAAGGGATATTTCTTTTAGCATTTCATTGTTGACTTCTTAGGCATTGCAGTCCTATGACTATTGGAATTTTCTAGAAGAGCAGGGAGTTACCACACCACCTGTGCAGCAACAAATGTTGTAAGCACTAAATAATAATGAAAGAAGGCAGTTCAGTGCACACAGTGCTGTATGGTTCGGTATAAGAGAGTGTGCTGTACACAAGGAGATTTCAGTCTAAACGAGGAACTGTACAAAGAAGAACAATTAGAAGAGAGGAAGAAGGATGGACAAAGCAAGTTACCAAATTTCACAGTGGGTGGGACAGACACATCTTGCAATTTTCAGCTTTTAAATCAAATTAGCATCCTGTATTTAAAGACTATTAGGAATTACTGCAGGAGCTTCAGTCACAGAAGAAGAACCAGGAGATTTTCAGTCTGGATAAGCTTTGTGGCACGTGGCTTTAGGTGTATTAGAGGCCACAGGCTACAGAGAGCACATGAGCAAGCGGCTGTGTCTAGCTGCAAGTCAAAGGAGGATGTCTTTTTTCCCATATGCAGGAGGGTTACCCTTGGAACTTGGTGTCCAAAGGGAAATTTCTGGTCTGTACAAAGTGCAAGGAGTCTGACAGATGGAAGATTTATCTGGAATTTAGTAAAAGCAAAAAGTACTTCCAAAGGCCTGACTAACTGGTAAGACAGTGAGAGGTGACTGTCCTGCATCCTGCCTAACCAAACATGTCCCAAGGACAAGCTAGGCTTCCCAAAGCTTTGCCCATGCCACACACAAAATGTTGAATGGGGTGGTGTTGCTTTCAGCATCATGACATAGTTTCTGAAAGGAGACCCTTATGCAGCAGCCTTGGATATGATATCCCAGGCTTTAGCATACTTGTGGGTGAGTTTGTTTCTGCTGATTTCTCCAACAAATGTTATCATACACACATGCCACTCTTGTGTCAGAGCATCTTACACAACAGAAAGCCCTTTGCAGGTTTATTTCTACCTCTGCTGCATGTACTCAAAATTTTCAGAGGCTCCATTTTGGGAAACTCATTCAAGACATAAATCTGCTTCTGACTACAGGTAAATCTAGCCTGCTTCTCCTCTTCTTTTTTTTGTATAAAACCTTCCAGCACCTACGTCTTTCTTGTACCTGTGCAGAGGCAGAGATGGAGACAGAGGGCAACAGTACCTTCTGACCTGCATGATGGGGGTTTTCCCTTCCTTTTTAAAATGAGATGAAGGGGCTTGAAGACTGAATAATCAAAGTTAAACAATGGTGGCTGTAGGCCTGGTCCTCCCATGCTCGGTTACTCGAGGAGGCATTCCTTGTGACACATCTGTTTGTCACTATGGACTAATCTAGTATCTTCCCTCTGCATGCTGTGGGGACAGCACTGGTACTTCTCCTTACTGTCTGGCTTTCCCCCTCCCCCTTCCCATCAAAGAAAGGAAAGGGAAGCATGAAATAATCCAGGTAGCAGGGTAAGACTCACTGTCTGCAGGCCTGCCCCTTATTTCAGTGCAGTCTGTAATGACTGGTGGAAGAGCCCTTGAGTGTGCCAGCTGGTCAGAGCTCACAGTGGGTGAAGGTCTGGCAGCATTGCCCAGACACTGGGAGGGGAAGCATTGCAGAAGAAGGTCATGGGCTCACAAGACAGACAGAATGAGCGTTGTCTCCCCCAGCCTGATATTGCTTAGGACCATCCTGATCAGTTCTTTTGTTAAATTCATCCTTGGCTGAACTCCACTTCCTGGAAAGTTATAAACTGAGTCCCAGCACATCTGGCTCCATTTTGGATTGAGAATATAGGACTCTAAAAAGCCAATAAACCAAATATTTATTGTGAGATGCTCAGACGGAAAAGCTTCTGCTCATCTCATGTTTTCTTTTATCCATTTTGCAAGACTTTACAGTGGTCTTTAGCAGTTCTTAGTGTTTTAATTCATCAGAGTACTCACACACACCTGAGACCATAGAAGGGCTGGGCTAAAGCATCCCCAGGGATCAGTGCTCAGCCCCTTTCTCTTCCTTCTACGCTGGTTGCCCTTTGGTGAAACCACCCAAGCCCCAACACAGTGCTGTAGAGTTAGGAAGAGACAGCAAAAGGTGAGGAACTTACCATGGTGAGGATGGGTTCAGCCACACCAGGCTAGGAGATGGAGGTGGATGTCAAGTTTGCTTAGAAATAAATATTCTGCTTGTAAATATTCTTCTTAGCCATTAGTCTCCTCTACTGTCACCTAGTGAAGGAATTAAAAATGTTTGGCAGCTGGGAACATTTGCTACAAAACCTTAAAAATCCCAACAAGGCATCCCCAGAGCCAGCTCGAGCCTGTGACTATCACTAAGATCTTCCTGGCTTTGGAACTGCTGCTGTCATTACTTTCAGTGGAATTTGGGAGCAGAATTAGGCTCTCTGACTTGCCCCTCACCAGAGCTCCCTGCTTCAGCAGGAGAGGCACAGAGAGGCCCCCAGGTGCACTTTAGACCCCCACCACTTCTCCCCCTCTCTCTGTTTCCCTGGGCACAAACCCCCTGGCCAAGCTCCCCCGTCACTACCCGTGTGTTCTCCAGCAGCGTTAACTTATGCACACACCATTCACCAATTGTTCAGCTTTTTTTGTCAATGAAGGCACATTTTATGAATTAGAAGAGCACATGCCCCCTTGTGGCTTGACTTCGCTCCCTGCTCCACACCGCCAGCCCCCTCCGCACCCCGGCGGGGGGATTCGGGCACGGGGAGGCTTCGTTCGAACCTGCACAGAGGTTAAAAATAGCCCACGGCACCCAAAGAAATGGCCGGGGTGTTTGAAGGATGGGCAGGAACGACAGCATGCGAAGAAACACAGAAAAGAAAAATAATTAAAAAAAAAAAAAAGGAGAAAAAAAGAAAAAAAAAAGCCGTAGCTTGAGGAATAGAAGGATATATATTTCTACAGGGTTTTAAGAAGGGTTTAGCTAATTGAATCAAAGTGAAAAGTAAGACAGCTGACACATATGCAAAATGCAGTCCCCTGTTCATCCATGGAGCAGGTACAGCACAGCAAATGGCTTCTGCCTGACCTATATGGCTCAGGCACTCGCTAGAGAGCTTGAGTGGAGCTGATTCTTTACAGCCTTTTCTCTCCTCACCCCTTCCGGTCCCTAGCACAGGATTTTCTGGGGTTGACTATGGTAGCAGCTTAATCACAAGAACCAGTTTTTACTGAGAACTGGAATGAATCCCATGACCTAATCCACAGAGAGGATCTGGGTACAACACTTTGATTTGGGAAATACAAGATTAAAGACCAGAGGAAAAGAAGCAACACTGACAGTGCATAACCCAACCATGGACCTCATTTACAATCAGGGTCACATCCTGCAGTTGTTATTCATGGCAAAACCCAAGGAGACAGCAGCCAGAACAAACCTCCAAAAGCCAGCAAGAGCCCTGGCATCACAGGTTGTGGGATTGCTGTCTCTGGGATTGTGTCTTGGGTTAGGAACTAGGAATGCCAGGGATCTGATTCCAGCTATCATACCACTCCTTTCCTAGGCAAGTCTCTGTAAAATGAGGATTTAGTTCTCCACCTCCTGGGGGCTATGTGGCTGAATTATTGATGGTAGAAGGTGAAAAGCAATAAACAAGAAATCAACCAAATTGCTAGCATGAGGGAAGAACAGGTATTAATATAATTACAAAAAATAAAATCCTTGTTTCTGCAAATGTAGGAAGGAGTGCTGTCTCATGGTTACTGGAGACAGGGAGAGGCAGGACTCCTGGACTGCAATGCTGGCATGTGTGCAGCAGCTTGTTAAGCTTGACCTAAGCACTCAGGGCAGTTTGGTCCTTACTTGCAGTTGCACATTCCTTGGTCAAGAATTTCCTTGTTGTTTTGCGGGGAGCATCTAGCACTGTGGTGCCCATGGGTGGTATCATGAGGAGACAGGATGCCAGACATAAGCCACACAGACACAATTGTGCATGTGCATATTTGCAACCCTTTCCAGCGTAACTGTCTGTCTACATCATTAAAAACGTTTTTGGGTTAGTGTCTTACCTTTATATCTGTACACACAAAGACCTTGATCATGATTAGGGCTTCTGAGAATGGACATAATAAAAGCTTAAAAATACAAACAGTAGTGGGTGTTATGAGTGACCTTTGTTTCCTCTGCCTTAGACAGAAAGCCTTGTTTTTCAGTAAGCCTTACACAGTCTTATATAGCTTGTGGGATGTTTTAGTTCATGTGACTGTCAGTTTAAAATACTTGGGTGGAATATTTAACTGGAGTGCTTTCCACCTTCTTCTCTCGTTCTTTGCATGAACCAACACAGGTTTCTTCTCCTGAGTGAGCAGAGTGTCTCTAATACAAGCAATGGCAGCTAAACCTGAAATTGCTGTGTATACTCCTTCATAGGTCATGGTTCAAAATACTCAGTCAAGCAAATAAAGCCCCTTCACATGTGGGGAGAGCTAAGCCAGTAAACTAGATCATCTCTCTTTCCTCCTCAGAAATGCAGAAGAAAGCAGCTTGCTAACTTACCTTTATTGGGGCCAGGGGCCAGCTCCTTTGGCTCCCAAAAAGAGAAGGGGACTCAACATTTGGTGAAAAAATTGTAACTGCCACCTGTTCACAGGAGCAAATTACCAGGACTGCATCCCACATTTCTCCAATATGCTTTTCAAAGGTAAAACACACAAGATTCTACCCAGGAGAGGGCAAAGATGCTTTTGTCTTACAAGATTTGGAGGTCCTGGCAGAGATGTCTGGAGAGTTCGTCCAGTCAGCAAGACATCCTAAGGATACAATATAGCCTGAAATATCTTTGGTTCTCTGTGCCACAAAGATACCAGTTCCGCTACGTTCCTAATGTCATGCCCAGTGAGCCCCCATCAAACTGACCTGATACATGAGAGCTGGGGGTGCTCAGGGCTAACTCCAAAGGGCACTGGGAGCCCCCACCATCACTGGTTGTTCGCTGGGGAGAGATCCAGTCCTGCTGCTGTGGCTGCCACCACTCCCTAGCGCAGTGCAGAGGGTGCTTGTTCTTGCTCGCCACGTTTGCTCTGGTGTGGACCAGGGACTTTGTCCTCTGTTTGGCTCATCTGGGATGGCTGACATGAGAGTCCTTGCCTACACATGCTGGGGAGGCTCTGAAGTGGAAAATTGCTCTCCCCTGCCCATGTCTCTGGCACACCTGGTGGTGCCTGAGAGGGTGAAGCTCGTCAGGTCTTTGCATTGATGCAGCCTTAAACAGGGAGTGGGAGGAAGATGGCTGGTGATGGGCTGCAGAGCTCTTTGTACTGATGTTGTTTCTGCATGATAGAATTATGAATCCAGGTGGTTCATTTCCTTTTGGACCCAGCATTGGAAGAGTGGATGGTAAGAAAGCGCCACATAAACCAGGCAAAGGTACAGGTACAGAGGATAAAACTGTCCTATCTATTACCCTGGTTTAAGGGGTCAGAGCAGTCATATTGCCAGAGTTACTTGAGCCCACTGCAGCCACAGCTGTATTTTGTATTTTACCTTCCCTCCTTTTCAGCTCCTTGTCACAGTGAGGATGTGGCTGTTGGAGTCAGGCAGGGCAGGCAGCCTGCTGTGGCTTGGGAACGGAGGTGGGCAGGGACACGAAGCACCAGGGTCGGTGGTGGGGAAGTGAGCTGCGGCGAGGGGGCTGCGGCGGGGAGCATATGCTGCTCCTCTGCCGGGTAACTACATTTACCTTGGGGATGTCCGGGTTTGTAACGGGGTTGTTTGGAGTTATTCGCCCCCCAGCACGTAGGGCTTACGTGCCTGTGCCTAAAAATAGACTCGAGCTCGCCACTCCAGTGCCGGGAAGGAGGGCAGAGGCTGAGCTGCCCCAGCGCGGTGGTGCCGCAGGGACGCGGAGGGGAGCGTGCCGCTGATGTAACCGCGTGTGTCCCGGCCAGGGCTGGGATGTGCGCTGGCTCCGTGCTGGCTCTGTGTGCGGAGCTCACGTGGAGCCACTCCCGCAAGGTGGTGGTGTGGGGGTGCGTGGGGGCATGAGGAGGCGGGTGTCTGCCAGCGAGGCCACCCGGGCTCTGCCCCCCCGAGGGAGCACGGGGCGGGGGTACGGCTAAGCTGTGCTGAATCCCCTTTAAAAATCTGCAGTTTGGTGCCTTACTGGGTTTTATTTCTCTCTCCTGTTCCTCTCTCGCCCTGGAGTTCTGTAGTAGCCCTGAATTAGCATGTCACGTGTATGGCATGTGGAAATGAATCAGGGGCATGTGAGGAGGAGGAGGACGCCTGTGTCTGTGTTTGCATCCAAGGATCTCCTCTCACTCTGTGTTTGCGTAGGTGTCTAGCTCCCTTCTCCCTCCTCCCATCCCTGCCTGCCTCTCTCTCCCTGCCTCCCTCTCATCCCTCCATCTGGCCAGCCCAGCTCTCCCTGCCAGCTCAAGCAATACCTCAAGCAGAAACTGCAGCTTTTTCCCTGCACCCCGTTAGAAAAATAGGGTGGCCCTAGGCTCTGGACACGTATTCAGGGGAGAGCATGCACACAACACACTCCCAAATCAAGTTCTCTTTCCTGCTCCCCACCTTCCCTGGATTTTTGCTCCTTAGTCAGCACCTCAAGCCCTGCAGACTGCACCAAGGGCAAGCTTATTAATGCTAACAACAAGAGAACACAACTGCAAACCGGGCCCCAGAGCTGCCTCGGTCAGTGGGTACATTGCCCTCACCCCCTTTTAGGGAACTGCCACCAGCACACGTCTGCATATAATGCCAGGCATGAATCAAATCCACACACGAGCAGGGAAGGAAAAATGTCCCCCGTGGGGCACGGGAAGCAGGCAGGACCTCCAGGGAGAGGGGCCAGGCATGGTGAGGGGAGCAAAGGCTCAGTGACATTTGAGGGATTGGGGGAGGAGGCACTGAGATCCCCTTGGGGAGTTGCCACACATGTGCCGTGGTTCCGCCTGTCTGCTCCAGGCAAGGTCAGAGCTTGGCACCCCAAAAAAGGGGTGATGCCAGGGAAGGGTTGGGGAACACACTACACCCAGTCCCCTGGGTCAACAGGCCACATAAGCCCAGAGTTCCCAATCCCAATTATGACTCTCACTGGACATGCTGCCCCCTCCCCTTGGGACAAACTCCTCTTTTTTAGACTCTCCTGCTGTATTGGGTGAGATGGGATGTTCCTGCATCCCCCCAAATCCACCTCCAAAACAGGCAGGTCTCACTCTGACCAGCTCCCAAGTACTCCCCGATCCCAGACAAAGGTTGCCCAAGATGATTTCATTCAAAGCCCCCATACTAACCGGGAAACAGCTACCTGACATCTCCCTCCTCAAATCTCTTCCAAAACAGCTTCTGTCCTCTGCCAAGCACTGGAGACAGCTCTCCTTGTCCACCTGCCCCCAGCTCCTCTCCACCTTGCATGCCATAGTCCCCCACTCTGCACACCTCCTCTGCTCTGTTCCCTGCCCCTCGTTGCCTTCCAGGCTTACCCCTGCCCTCCTTACCCTTGCCCGGGGCCCTGTGCCCTGCCCTGTGGACTGCCCTGTCCCGTCCCCCCCGGGGGGCTGCTGCTGCTGCTGGCAAGGTGCAGCCTAGTGTGGCGAGAGGCTATAAATAGCTCCGTAAGCTCCGCTCTCACTGACACCATTTGGACAGAGGATGGAAAAATAAACAAAGGAAACTCCAGGCACCAAGCAGCAGCTACATTCCTCATGCTAAATAATGTCAGATTTTCCTCCAAGGTGTGTGGGTAATATACAGATTGGTACTGGGGGGTTGGGGGGGAGCAGGAATCAAAACAAATTATACACACCCAGTGCATGTCAATATTTTGGTCCCTCTCATTCTGCCCTGTAGTAGTTAAGCACACGCAGATTGCCTATATTTAGAAAAGGGTATATTTTTAAATACTCCGAGATGGAGATTGTTTCCATTAATAATGATGGAGCACATTGGAGGAGGCAGACCTGGCAAGGAGCTGTCGAATGTTGCTTTAGTGACATATAGAGGCCTGAGAGATAAAGGACAGGGCAGGAGCAGAACAAATATTTTGAAATCAAGCAGTGATTACCCTGAAGTTTGCAGTTGTGTTGCTATTTTTACACAGGGGGCTGTTTGCACCAGGATATTGTTCACAGTTCCCTGGTGCAGAGACTCAGGCAGTGGAAGAGGAATTATATTATCAGGGGTTTATTTTATTTTGTGGTATTTTCCTTTTTTTTTTTTTAATTGAGAACCGAACATACACTGCAGCAGAAATGTTCAGCTCAGAATGGATGAAAGAAGGGATAGACAGAGAAAAAAAGTAGCATTTACTGCCCAATTCTAGGATCCTAACTCAGCCTAGCTTCGGAAGGGCAATGTCTGCATTTTAATAAAATCTTTTTTTCTTCCCCCCTCCATCCTGTCATTCTCAAAATAGCCTCTCCCAGTCTCAGTATTCCTACAAGGATATTAATGGTCAATTTTCATTTATAGTATGGGAGGAAGTAAACAACCAAATAAGATCTGCACCATAACATGTGAAGAGCTAGACATGCTGGGTATTAAGAAGCTGCCCAAGGAGCTTAGTATGTGAAAAGAGAAAGAGAAGAAAAAGAAAATATTAAAGACAAAAGGAAAAAACCCTTTGCACTTACTTTATAGCTGGGTAAGTAGAAGATGAGTGACTCACCGAAGGCTATAGAGATAGTCTGTGGCATTGCTGGGACACAAAGCTGGTTTTTCCACCTTATGGCAACACCCTTCATATGATCAAGAAGATGCTTCCATATTTTTTTTAGCTACTTCACAGGCAGGATGCTGAAAAGCAGAAATCCCAGTAATCTTCCTATTACCCTGTCATGGAGGGACATGTACCAGACAAAGCTGCCCTCCCCATCTGATGTCCAGCATGGTGGGGGGAGGCAGCCCCAGCAGCCTCCAAGGGCCTTCCATGTTGCAGTCATTCCTGTGCCCAGTCTGGATGTGGATGTGGCGAGCAGGCACCTGGGGTTTGGGGTGGCAGCTGCCTGCAGTCACGGTGCTACCACCTGGCCCTGGTGCTGGTAGGGCTGCCTGAGGGGTGTCCCTGCTCCTGTCCCCTGCTGAGCTGAGTCAGCCCTAGCCCAAAGCTTCCTTACTCCTGGGGAGGAGAGGCCAGAGGAGGCTCCAGCGTAGCTGTTCAGGTACCTTGTTCAGGGAGCTTTAGCTCTTCTCCCAGAGGGCTGTCCTAGTGACACTGGGGAAATCCACTCCTGAAGGGCATCTCCCTGTCTCCCATCTCCACTTCCCGGTCAGGGCTCAGCCCCTCTCCCCAGCCATGCCATGTGGGGAAGGTCATCTTCCTCTGTAGCCTCCTAGGAGGGAGCTGGCCTTCACCAGCTACGGCAGTTACCTAATTTATGAGATCTGCACATGCAAATAAACCCCCAGTCTCCTGGGAAAACCCATTCAGGCACCAAATTTCCCCCAAAACTTGCATGCACAGAGAACAGATATGACCTGACAGGTAGGAAAACACTGGGAGCAGATGCTCCTCAGGCTTTCTCTTGGTGCTGTCATGGCCTGACCTGGGTAAGTCATGCTCCCTTACCTAGCAGCACAGAGTAGGAGTAGCTGGGGTAGTCACAGGGTGAGATTTATCAGTGACTTGTAAATTCTTCTAAACTCAGAAAAAATGAAAGTTAGGTGATGGAAGATGCTGAAAAATTTGGGAATGTGGGAGAGCTCCCAGCCAGAGTCTTCTTTAACCTGCCCTGCACACACACACACCACACTGCTGAGAAAGGACAAAGCCTGTCCCCAACTGGTCCTCACCAACACCAGGGTGAACCTCAAGCTGTCAGATCACTTAAGAGGATCATGGCGGTTTTTCGGCTTTGTTATTTTTTATCTTGGAGAGTTCAGCCCACATATTTGAGCTTTCCCCTCACAACTTCCTTACAAACAGATATAGTTAAAGGCAACAGACTGATCGGCCTCCTTTCTCCAGAGGCAGAGGGGTGGGTAGAGGTGGGCATTTCTGGCTAAGCCTACTAGACTTGCTGAAAAAACTTCCCTTGAAATGTATGTGTGGAGTTCAAATCTATCTTCAGCTAAACCTTTGAATGAAAAATAAATCGACAGCCTCATTCCGCCCATCTGATGCACAGGCAGCACACCCCACACACAGGAGCTTGGGATTTGGGGGAGAGGCAGTTCAGGGATTCCCATTAAGGAAACCCCGCTCCCTGTCTGCTCTGGTAAGATGCGGGGGAGGGCTCCTCTCCTTCTCAGCAATACAAACATGAGATCAGTTGCCTCATGGTTGCGTAATGCCCTCACTCGTTTGGGAATTCATGTGCTACTCCATTTAAAGTCTCTAAGAAGAAACCCCTTTTTTCAGGGATTAGGGGCTAAGGAGTGCTGTTGAGCAATGTCACTGGGCTTGTGTTTTCAACTGTCCGTCTTGTACCTCGTGGAAATTCTTCCCTCTTCTACGTTTCCTCTCCAAGGGAAATGGCTGCTTCACCTGGGGCTGGAGGTGGGAGCGAGTTAGCATGTGTGCTGTGTGACTGCCTCGGGGAACTGGGGGCCACAACATGGGAACTGAATGGATTTGACCTCTTAGCACAGTGTGGCTGCGATGTCACCATGCCTGTAAAGAGTGACATAGCATAGAAGACCAGCCATTTCTGGAAAACTCATCTTGCCCTTCCAACCTCCCTCTAGTCTGCTCCTTGGCAACAAAGGGTGAGATGGACCCTGGTTTTAAACTGTAGCAGGTTACCAACTTCTGCAGTTGTGCTATAGCTGTATCTACACTATCACAGGTTTGGAAGTACATTAATTTACTACAAGCTCTCTTCCCAAACCAAAATAGGCTCTTGCCTTCTCTTTATGTTTTGGTTGTGATGGCTCATCAAGCTAATGGTGGCACAGACTGCTCTCAGGGGGTTGTCACAGAGTGGCAGAGCTGGAGGGCACCTGTGTTGCTTTATCTAATCTATCCATCTAGCTGGAGCAGAGTCAGCCGTAACCAACGTCATTCCTGACAGATGCCAGTTCAACCTTTTTAAAGGCTTTGCCAATATCCATTACACCACAATCTCCTTTTCACAGAGGACCTCTCCGTGCTGCAGACAGCAAGTGCAGTGTTTCAGCACTGGCCACACTCTTGCCCCCAAATGGAGAACTTGGATGGGCCTGGCCAAGGTCCATGGTCACATCACATAAAGTGGACTGGACTGTTAATCCTGGAAGCAACCAAGCTTCCATGTTAGCCCAGAAACATTAGGCAAGTGTAGGTTGAACATGCACTGCAGAGCTGTGAGTCTTGTGTGCAATGCAACTATGAGAGAAGAGACACGGTACCTGCTATTCCTTCTTTTGGAAACTCTTGGAATCATGAAAATGAAATGGGGGTATAAAAGGAAATACAGCTATGGAAGATAGCTCCAAGGAAGACTTGCAATAGGAGGCTGAGGTATAGGATGACTCTTAGCTGAGCCCCAGGACTAGGATTTCTATTGGCCTTGATGACAGTAAACCTGTAGCTGACAATGCAGGCTGCTGTTATGCTCTGATATAGCTACAGGGACGGTGGCACCATGCCAGCTGGGTGTTTTATTCATATTTTGCTACTCTTATAAAGATAGGCTCAAGTGACTCATATGTCACTGACCACATACTACACATTTAAAGTCATTGTCATGGATTTGATTTCTGGGGGTTAGGTTGTTGTTTTCTTTCTTCCTTTTGCTTTTTTTTTTTTTTTTAAAGATATTAATTCCTTTCCCTCTGCTCTCCTCAATTTAATTATGGCCATGTAATCTGGAGATCCGTAAGGCTGTAGCATGAGGTCTCTGGCTATCAAGTTTCCATGTTCACAATTAGCAAATGGAGACAAGAAGAGCAGCACTGGAAGAAAGGGGTTTTAACTTAAGATGCTTAAGAGGATCTGTGATCCTGTTGTCTCATCACTGACAGGAGGGCCATGGGTGAGGAAGGTTTTAGGTTTCAAGCCCAAGATTCAGGACACTTAAACCAGTATGAAAATCAGACTTTGCTGGACTTTCTAGAGATAGACGAATGGTAAGGAATTAGGAGCACTAACGGGATTTTAAGCCACCCCCTGTAGTGTTCAAGAAACATTGAACAACACTGATGTCTGCTTGATCTTAACTGAGAAGTTCTCATTTCCTCTCAAATGTCACTGAATGATGGCTTTTCAGCAACAAAAAACTGAAATTAATGGAATTAATTTTTTCACATTCTGATTATCAGCAAATGCTTTCTCCCTCTTTTCTAACCCATCTCATGCCATAATAGCCTCAAAGACATCTCACTTAAGCTTTGCACTTGCTCCTACACAGATTCTTGCAGAGGGCTAGGGCCTTCGACACAGTCAAGTGGAAGACAAGAGGCTTGGAAAAGTCCAGTTTGGCACCTACAGTGCTTCTGCCAGGACTTCTACACTGCACTGATGTGTGGAGAGCACAAGAACATCAAACACTCATTGGCAGCAGCATCCAGAAACTTGCTGGCATGCTTTTGAGTTCAGTATTGGTCCACCATACTTTCCATGTCATGTATGAAAAGTTATGTCTCATACCACAGTCTTGCAATGCTAACTAGGCATCTTCAACATAGTTTTATCTAATTTTAGGATGAACTCAAAGGATAGATTCAGAATGGTACTATCCCAGAGTTAAGAAAAGTAGACATGGAGTTTTGGGAAAAGATTTCAATTAAGTGATTGGATAGAGCTCATGAACATTTTCCATTTCTAGAACAGATGTGCAGACATGAGGAACTCCCTGCTCTATATCCTGTCTTCCCAAGAACCCATCTCCCCCCTTTCTTTTGAGGGAGAATTTTTTTTTAAATTTTCTTGAAGCACAGTATGGTGTAAGCTAGCAAATATTTTACACTTGGCTTTCTCAGAGAAAACACCATACCTGTTATGACATACCTGTCTCCAAGGATCTTGCGTCCATCACAGGATTTTCACTGCCATCTCAGATGCTATGGAGCCTCTTGCTTATGTCCTGTGCTGTACCACAGTAATGGGGTGTCAGTGAAAGCAAGAGCCAATCTCTACACATCTTCCATGCAGGCACCCCAAGATGCTGGTTGTCTCCAGTCAGACCTGAAAGACAAAAGAGGAGAGAACTCAAAATTTGCAGACTATGGTGAGAAGGACAAGCATATTTAGGCAATGCTATGCTTTAATTGTCATAGCAGTGGAAAAATTCTTCTACACTGGTTCTTGCTGCAGCCACAACTGAGACCTTCTGTGGGCTGTATCCCTGCACAGGTGGTCTCACGGTGAGATTTTGAATTGCCCACAGATGCAGGGAAAAACATTGGAATAAAAGTATGCGGTACATTAGGAAAAACATCAGACCTTCTCACTATGCTTAAACATGGGACAGATGCAGCACCTAAAGCAAGTGATTTCTGTGTAATTCCCTCCTCAGTGATGATGCTCCATTGTAGAAATGAAGGATAATGCAAATAGCCAAAAGCATGAATCCCCTGGCTCAGCTTTCTAAATGGCAGTCTCCTCAAAAAAAGTCAGGTCAGGGTCTGACTTTTGAGGCAGCCTACATGCCCCTCCACCCTGATGTGGTACCAAAGATGACAAGAAGATGGAGGATGCTGTTGCACATTTGGTACTGCAGTGGTTTGCCACTGCAGGTTTGGGAAAAGGAGGAAACCTAGCTTGAAGGTTAAAGTCAAAACTGAGAATCCCACATCCTAATTTGTGTTCCAGAAATTGTCTGTTAGGTGGCTTTACACAGACAAATGTAGCTTACTGCCCCCCTTTTTATAAGCAGGTTAGTGACACCAGCTGTCTCCTGGGGGTACCTGAGACTGAGTGAAACAGTGGCTGCAAAGGGCTTTAGGAAACTCAGTTAAGGGGTGAGGGTAGCAAAATATTAACTGGCTGGTAATAGACATGCAATAGATGCTCTTCTGCATATTTACTACAGAAAAGCAAAGGGGAAAATGACTCTGAGAGCTTCTCCTTGTTGTTTTCCTTTAGACTTCTGCTGCCTGTTTCTTGTTTCTGCTTCACAGGGGAAATTTTTTGGATCTGTCATATAGGCAGAAAACTCCCGGACCAGGATTGTGAGGGCTTTTTGGGTGGGGACAACTGCAGATAGGTACAAAGCCTGTGCATTTTAATCTCCCTATCTGGCTAGATTAAATACATTTATAGCACACAAAATGTGCTGCAAAGTAGAAGCTAGAAGGCTGGCTTTGTTGGGCAGGAGAGAGTTAATCCCTATGGGGTGCTCATGTACGTCAGAGCAGGTTCCTGTCTGTGCAGTGCTCAGCTAGGATTGAGAGCTTTTGTTCCTTGTTGTTTTTCATGATTTCTTTGCATTTAATAGTGTTTGGATTTTTTAAAAAAAATACATTTTAAAAAGCATTTCAAGCTGGAAAATGGGGGGCAGTCTGAGAACCCTGTAGACTGCAATCTTCTATGTATCTTAAGATACTAAAGAACATCATAGACACAGGCAGGACAAGTCCCCACCATGGCCGTGGCTTCTGTACTTCAGCCTTTAGTGCGTGTGCCACACCCTGCGTGGGCAAGTTCCCAGTTCATCTCTCATCACCTGCCAGGGGGCTGAGCAGGGACTAACAAATGGTGGTAGGACTTGGGGTGGGGATGCTTGCACCACTTCTCCTGCTCTGCCCCTCTAGGTCTCCAAAAGGCAGCTGTTACCTGTGCCAGCAGGATTGGTGACCAACAGGTGAGAAGACCCGATGTTTTACTCCCAGGTTCCGAGTCAAGTCCAGCTCGAAGCATGACTCTCCTGTTTGATTTTTGACTGAATTTAAAACAGTTTGGAAGAAAGTGGTGTCATTGTTCTCGGAGCATGAATCCAGCCTGAAAGGTTCGAAATTGACAGAGCTTGAGGTGCTCTGTGTTCTGAATTACAGACATTTCAGGACAAATGCGGTGCTGGATAATGTCTCTGCCCGCTCCGGAGGCAGAAAAGGTGAGCAGGGAACTCCCTGCCAATGGGCTGTCCCTTGGGCCCTGGGGAGACAGGCTGCTGTGAGAAGCTGGAGGGCACGCAGAGGTGAGGCACTGAGCTGGTAAAAAAAGCTGGGAAGGGTCATCTGGAAAGCAACGATCGTGAGCTTCATGAAACAGATAAAGATTAGCCCAGCTGTGACTGAAGTTTTGGCCAAAACAACAATCCACAGTGAAAGGCGAGGGAATCGCACAGCGGAGCCCGAAGGGCGGATCGGCATGAGGCTGCACAAAGCAGCATTCCGTGGGCTGGGAGGATCGCCCCGAGAAACCTTCCCTGGGCAAACCCTCCCCTTGCAGAATCTAGAGCTGAAGTGGGTAAACCCCTCAGAAATGCAGTGCCGGGCTCCACCTGCCCCGAAGGGGATCGCTGGTAACACCGCGCCGCCTCCTCCTTTCCACCCCCGCCGCCGCATCCCCCGGGTTTCAGACCGCGTGGGCGGGAGGGAAGATTCCCCCCCAGCCGCCGGGGCTCTGCGGTGCCCGCGGGGAAGCCGGGCCGCCCTCGGGGCCGCTCGCCGGGCCGGGAGGCGGGGACGAGGCTGAGGTTTCCCCGCAGCCAGGGCTGTCCCGGAGCCGGGGGTTCCGTCCGGGCTGCCGGCGAAGTGCGGGCGGCCCCACGCAGGGGGAGTCTCAGGAACACCCCCGCAAAACCTGGCGCTCCCACAGCTCTGCCAAGGGAGCTTCCGTCCCCCAAAAGCCCACAACGCATCAGCCCCTGCCCTCCCACCCGCCCGGCAAGGGGCGAACCTGGGCCGAGGCGGGAGCCCCGCGGCCGCCCCTCGGGCACGGAGGGGAGCGGGGGCGGCGCTCCCCTGCCGCCCGGCGCAGCTCTCCGAGGGCAGCGCCCTTTCGGCCGCGGTGTGGACCGGGGAGCACCCGGGTGTCCGCGGGGTGAGCCCGCCGGGCTGGGGCCGCGCTCCGTGCGGGGGCACAGGGCGGCGGGGGAGCCCCGACGGGAACCCCGGTCCCGAGGCGGCGGCGGCGGCGCTGCCCCGCCCGGCCCGGCCCGGCCGCCTCTCGCCG